>NC_086104.1:126093416-126388080 GCF_963921235.1 Mobula hypostoma
TCACAAACCTCCTCGCACACCCACCCAGTCTCACCTATCACCTGCCAGCTTCTCACAAACATCCCCGCTCCCCCACCCAGTCTCACCTATCACCCCCAGCTTCTCACAAACATCCCCGCACCCCCACCCAGTCTCACCTATCACCTGCCAGCTTCTCACAAACATCCCCGCACCCCCACCCAGTCTCACCTATCACCCCCAGCTTCTCACAAACATCCCCGCACCCCCACCCAGTCTCACCTATCACTTGCCAGCTTCTCACAAACCTCCTCGCACCTCCACCCAGTCTCGGCTATCACCCCCAGCTTCTCACAAACATCCCCGCACCCCCACCCAGTCTCACCTATCACCTGCCAGCTTCTCACAAACATCCCCGCTCCCCCACCCAGTCTCACCTATCACCCCCAGCTTCTCACAAACCTCCCCGCTCCCCCACCCAGTCTCACCTATCACCCCCAGCTTCTCACAAACATCCCCGCTCCCCCACCCAGTCTCACCTATCACCTGCCAGCTTCTCACAAACCTCCCCGCTCCCCCACCCAGTCTCACCTATCACCTGCCAGCTTCTCACAAACATCCCCGCACCCCCACCCAGTCTCACCTATCACCTGCCAGCTTCTCACAAACATCCCCGCACCCCCACCCAGTCTCACCTATCACCTGCCAGCTTCTCACAAACATCCCCGCACCCCCACCCAGTCTCACCTATCACCTGCCAGCTTCTCACAAACATCCCCGCTCCCCCACCCAGTCTCACCTATCACCCCCAGCTTCTCACAAACATCCTCGCACCCCCACCCAGTCTCACCTATCACTTGCCAGCTTCTCACAAACCTCCTCGCACCTGCACCCAGTCTCCGCTATCACCCCCAGCTTCTCACAAACCTCCCCGCTCCCCCACCCAGTCTCACCTATCACCTGCCAGCTTCTCACAAACCTCCCCGCTCCCCCACCCAGTTTTACCTATCACCTGCCAGCTTCTCACAAACCTCCCCGCTCCCCCACCCAGTCTCACCTATCACCCCCAGCTTCTCACAAACATCCCCGCACCCCCACCCAGTCTCACCTATCACCCCCAGCTTCTCACAAACATCCCCGCACCCCCACCCAGTCTCACCTATCACCTGCCAGCTTCTCACAAACATCCCCGCTCCCCCACCCAGTCTCACCTATCACCTGCCAGCTTCTCACAAACCTCCCCGCTCCCCCACCCAGTCTCACCTATCACCTGCCAGCTTCTCACAAACATCCCCGCACCCCCACCCAGTCTCACCTATCACCCCCAACTTCTCACAAACATCCCCGCACCCCCACCCAGTCTCACCTATCACTTGCCAGCTTCTCACAAACCTCCTCGCACCCCCACCCAGTCTCCGCTATCACCCCCAGCTTCTCACAAACCTCCCCGCTCCCCCACCCAGTCTCACCTATCACCTGCCAGCTTCTCACAAACCTCCCCGCTCCCCCACCCAGTCTCACCTATCACCCCCAGCTTCTCACAAACCTCCCCGCTCCCCCACCCAGTCTCACCTATCACCCCCAGCTTCTCACAAACATCCCCGCACCCCCACCCAGTCTCACCTATCACCTGCCAGCTTCTCACAAACATCCCCGCACCCCCACCCAGTCTCACCTATCACCTGCCAGCTTCTCACAAACATCCCCGCTCCCCCACCCAGTCTCACCTATCACCCCCAGCTTCTCACAAACATCCCCGCACCCCCACCCAGTCTCACCTATCACCCCCAGCTTCTCACAAACATCCCCGCACCCCCACCCAGTCTCACCTATCACCCCCAGCTTTTCACAAACCTCCCCGCTCCCCCACCCAGTCTCACCTATCACCTGCCAGCTTCTCACAAACCTCCCCGCTCCCCCACCCAGTCTCACCTATCACCTGCCAGCTTCTCACAAACATCCCCGCTCCCCCACCCAGTCTCACCTATCACCTGCCAGCTTCTCACAAACATCCCCGCACCCCCACCCAGTCTCACCTATCACCCCCAGCTTCTCACAAACATCCCCGCACCCCCACCCAGTCTCACCTATCACCTGCCAGCTTCTCACAAACATCCCCGCTCCCCCACCCAGTCTCACCTATCACCCCCAGCTTCTCACAAACATCCCCGCACCCCCACCCAGTCTCACCTATCACCTGCCAGCTTCTCACAAACATCCCCGCACCCCCACCCAGTCTCACCTATCACTTGCCAGCTTCTCACAAACTCCCCGCTCCCCCACCCAGTCTCACCTATCACCCCCAGCTTCTCACAAACCTCCCCGCTCCCCCACCCAGTCTCACCTATCACCTGCCAGCTTCTCACAAACATCCCCGCTCCCCCACCCAGTCTCACCTATCACCTGCCAGCTTCTCACAAACATCCCCGCTCCCCCACCCAGTCTCACCTATCACCCCCAGCTTCTCACAAACATCCCCGCACCCCCACCCAGTCTCACCTATCACCCCCAGCTTCTCACAAACATCCCCGCACCCCCACCCAGTCTCACCTATCACCCCCAGCTTCTCACAAACCTCCCCGCTCCCCCACCCAGTCTCACCTATCACCTGCCAGCTTCTCACAAACCTCCCCGCTCCCCCACCCAGTTTTACCTATCACCTGCCAGCTTCTCACAAACCTCCCCGCTCCCCCACCCAGTCTCACCTATCACCCCCAACTTCTCACAAACATCCCCGCACCCCCACCCCGTCTCACCTATCACCCTCAGCTTCTCACAAACATCCCCGCTTCCCCACCCAGTCTCACCTATCACCTGCCAGCTTCTCACAAACATCCCCGCACCCCCACCCAGTCTCACCTATCACCTGCCAGCTTCTCACAAACATCCCCGCACCCCCACCCAGTCTCACCTATCACCCCCAACTTCTCACAAACATCCCCGCACCCCCACCCAGTCTCACCTATCACTTGCCAGCTTCTCACAAACCTCCTCGCACCTGCACCCAGTCTCCGCTATCACCCCCAGCTTCTCACAAACCTCCCCGCTCCCCCACCCAGTCTCACCTATCACCTGCCAGCTTCTCACAAACCTCCCCGCTCCCCCACCCAGTTTTACCTATCACCTGCCAGCTTCTCACAAACCTCCCCGCTCCCCCACCCAGTCTCACCTATCACCCCCAACTTCTCACAAACATCCCCGCACCCCCACCCAGTCTCACCTATCACCCCCAGCTTCTCACAAACATCCCCGCACCCCCACCCAGTCTCACCTATCACCTGCCAGCTTCTCACAAACATCCCCGCTCCCCCACCCAGTCTCACCTATCACCTGCCAGCTTCTCACAAACATCCCCGCTCCCCCACCCAGTCTCACCTATCACTTGCCAGCTTCTCACAAACCTCCTCGCACCTCCACCCAGTCTCGGCTATCACCCCCAGCTTCTCACAAACCTCCCCGCTCCCCCACCCAGTCTCACCTATCACCTGCCAGCTTCTCACAAACCTCCCCGCTCCCCCACCCAGTCTCACCTATCACCTGCCAGCTTCTCACAAACATCCCCGCTCCCCCACCCAGTCTCACCTATCACCCCCAGCTTCTCACAAACATCCTCGCACCCCCACCCAGTCTCACCTATCACCTGCCAGCTTCTCACAAACCTCCCCGCTCCCCCACCCAGTCTCACCTATCACCCCCAGCTTCTCACAAACATCCCCGCTCCCCCACCCAGTCTCACCTATCACCTGCCAGCTTCTCACAAACCTCCCCGCTCCCCCACCCAGTCTCACCTATCACCTGCCAGCTTCTCACAAACATCCCCGCTCCCCCACCCAGTCTCACCTATCACCTGCCAGCTTCTCACAAACCTCCCCGCTCCCCCACCCAGTCTCACCTATCACCTGCCAGCTTCTCACAAACCTCCCCGCACCCCCACCCAGTCTCACCTATCACCCCCAGCTTCTCACAAACCTCCCCGCACCCCCACCCAGTCTCACCTATCACTTGCCAGCTTCTCACAAACCTCCTCGCACCTGCACCCAGTCTCCGCTATCACCCCCAGCTTCTCACAAACCTCCCCGCTCCCCCACCCAGTCTCACCTATCACCTGCCAGCTTCTCACAAACCTCCCCGCTCCCCCACCCAGTTTTACCTATCACCTGCCAGCTTCTCACAAACCTTCCCGCTCCCCCACCCAGTCTCACCTATCACCCCCAACTTCTCACAAACATCCCCGCACCCCCACCCAGTCTCACCTATCACCCCCAGCTTCTCACAAACATCCCCGCACCCCCACCCAGTCTCACCTATCACCTGCCAGCTTCTCACAAACATCCCCGCACCCCCACCCAGTCTCACCTATCACCCCCAACTTCTCACAAACATCCCCGCACCCCCACCCAGTCTCACCTATCACCCCCAGCTTCTCACAAACCTCCCCGCACCCCCACCCAGTCTCACCTATCACCCCCAGCTTCTCACAAACCTCCCCGCTCCCCCACCCAGTCTCACCTATCACCTGCCAGCTTCTCACAAACCTCCCCGCTCCCCCACCCAGTCTCACCTATCACCTGCCAGCTTCTCACAAACCTCCCCGCTCCCCCACCCAGTCTCACCTATCACCCCCAGCTTCTCACAAACATCCCCGCTCCCCCACCCAGTCTCACCTATCACCCCCAGCTTCTCACAAACATCCCCGCACCCCCACCCAGTCTCACCTATCACCTGCCAGCTTCTCACAAACATCCCCGCTCCCCCACCCAGTCTCACCTATCACCCCCAGCTTCTCACAAACCTCCCCGCTCCCCCACCCAGTCTCACCTATCACCCCCAGCTTTTCACAAACCTCCCCGCTCCCCCACCCAGTTTTACCTATCACCTGCCAGCTTCTCACAAACCTCCCCGCTCCCCCACCCAGTCTCACCTATCACCTGCCAGCTTCTCACAAACCTCCCCGCACCCCCACCCAGTCTCACCTATCACCCCCAGCTTCTCACAAACATCCCCGCACCCCCACCCAGTCTCACCTATCACTTGCCAGCTTCTCACAAACCTCCTCGCACCCCCACCCAGTCTCACCTATCACCCCCAGCTTCTCACAAACCTCCCCGCTCCCCCACCCAGTCTCACCTATCACCTGCCAGCTTCTCACAAACATCCCCGCTCCCCCACCCAGTCTCACCTATCACCCCCAGCTTCTCACAAACCTCCCCGCACCCCCACCCAGTCTCACCTATCACTTGCCGGCTTCTCACAAACCTCCTCGCACCCCCACCCAGTCTCACCTATCACCCCCAGCTTCTCACAAACATCCCCGCTTCCCCACCCAGTCTCACCTATCACCTGCCAGCTTCTCACAAACAACACCGCACCCCCACCCAGTCTCACCTATCACCTGCCAGCTTCTCACAAACATCCCCGCTCCCCCACCCAATCTCACCTATCACCCCCAGCTTCTCACAAACCTCCCCGCTCCCCCACCCAGTCTCACCTATCACCCCCAGCTTCTCACAAACATCCCCGCACCCCCACCCAGTCTCACCTATCACCTGCCAGCTTCTCACAAACATCCCCGCTCCCCCACCCAGTCTCACCTATCACCTGCCAGCTTCTCACAAACTTCCCCGCACCCCCACCCAGTCTCACCTATCACCCCCAGCTTCTCACAAACCTCCCCCCTCCCCCTACCCAGTCTCACCTATCACCTGCCAGCTTCTCACAAACCTCCCCGCACCCCCACCCAGTCTCACCTATCACCCCCAGCTTCTCACAAACATCCCCGCACCCCCACCCAGTCTCACCTATCACCTGCCAGCTTCTCACAAACATCCCCGCTCCCCCACCCAATCTCACCTATCACCCCCAGCTTCTCACAAACCTCCCCGCTCCACCACCCCGTCTCACCTATCACCCTCAGCTTCTCACAAACATCCCCGCTTCCCCACCCAGTCTCACCTATCACCTGCCAGCTTCTCACAAACTTCCCCGCACCCCCACCCAGTCTCACCTATCACCCCCAGCTTCTCACAAACCTCCCCACACCCCCACCCAGTCTCACCTATCACCCCCAGCTTCTCACAAACATCCCCGCACCCCCACCCAGTCTCACCTATCACCCCCAGCTTCTCACAAACATCCCCGCACCCCCACCCAGTCTCACCTATCACCTGCCAGCTTCTCACAAACATCCCTGCTCCCCCACCCAGTCTCACCTATCACCACCAGCTTCTCACAAACATCCCCGCACCCCCACCCCGTCTCACCTATCACCCCCAGCTTCTCACAAACATCCCCGCACCCCCACCCAGTCTCACCTATCACCCCCAGCTTCTCACAAACATCCCTGCACCCCCACCCAGTCTCACCTATCACCCCCAGCTTCTCACAAACATCCCCGCTCCCCCACCCAGTCTCACCTATCACCCCCAGCTTCTCACAAACATCCCCGCACTCCAACCCAGTCTCACCTATCACCCCCAGCTTCTCACAAACATCCCTGCTCCCCCACCCAGTATCACCTATCACCTCCCAGCTTCTCACAAATCTCCCTGCTTCCCCACCCTGTCTCACCTATCACCTCCAGCTTCTCAGAAACATCCCTGCACCCCCACCCAGTCTCACCTATCACCCCCAGCTTCTCACAGACATCCCTGCACCCCCACCCAGTCTCACCTATCACCTGCCAGCTTCTCACAAATATCCGTGCTCCCCCACCCAGTCTCACCTATCACCTCAAGCTTCTCAGAAACATCCCTGCACCCCCACCCAGTCTCACCTATCACCCCCAGCTTCTCACAAACATCCCCGCACCCCCACCCAGTCTCACCTATCACCCCCAGCTTCTCACAAACATCCCCGCACCCCCACCCAGTCTCACCTATCACCCCCAGCTTCTCACAAACATCCCCGCTCCCCCACCCAGTCTCACCTATCACCCCTAGCTTCTCACAAACATCCCCGCTCCCCCACCCAGTCTCACCTATCACCCCCAGCTTCTCACAAACATCCCCGCTCCCCCACCCAGTCTAACCTATCACCCCCAGCTTCTCACAAACATCCCCGCACCCCCACCCAGTCTCACCTATCACCTGCCAGCTTGCACTGCTCCCCTGCTTTTGGCTTTTGTCCCCTCCCTTTCCAGGCCCGATGAGAGGTTTTGGCCTGAATTATTGACTGTTTGTTTATCTCCATATACTCTGCCTGACCTCCTAAAGTTCCTTGAGCATTTTCTGTGTGTTCCACGTGGAAGGCTTCTCCAGAAGGTTAAACCAGGTGGCATCCAGGGTGAGTTAGAGAACTGGATACAAAATTAGCGTGGTTGTAGGAGGCAAAGATGTTCGGGGAGGGTCGGTTGTCCGATAGGAGACCAGTAAACAATGGTGGTGTGCTGGGTCCGTTATTGTTTGACATTTATTTAATGATTTGGAAGGAAACGTAGCTGGCATGATTTTCTAGCTGACACTAAAAATGGTGCAGTAAACAATCTCCTGGAGGAACTCAGTGGGTTGAATTGCATCTGTGGGAGGAAAGGAACCCTTGATGTTTCAGGTTGCGATGCTGCATCGGGAATGTGACATCAAAACTGCTGTTGGTGGACAGTGAAGGGTTGCAAATCAAAACAACTAATTTCACATCATATACAGCGATAACAAAACCACCTGCTGCTTGTACTTAGATCAACTGGGAAGGCACGGCAGAGAATGGCTGATGGAATTTAATTCAGAGAAGTGCAAGATGATGTATTTTGGGAAGTTAAACCAGGACAGGACATGCATAGTGAATGGCAGGAGCTTGTGGAGTGCTGCTGGACTGCAGATCTTAGTATAGGTACATGGTTCCCTGAAAGTAGTGAAAACAATGCATTGCCACACTTCCCATTTTTGAAATTTCAGTTGGATCCTTACCAATTTTTATCGATGCAGCATAGAAAGCATCCCGCCCCAATGCATCATGGCTTGATAAGGTAACTGCTCTGCACGTGACCTAAAGAAGCTGCAGAGAGTTGTACACACAGCTTGGCACATCACAGAAACCAGCTTCCTCTCAATGGAATCTGTTTACATTTCTCCCTTCCTCGGTAATGCAGCCAATGTAATCAAACAACTCCCCCCCTGCCCCACACCCCGGACGTTCTGTCCTCTCTCCTCTCCCATCAAGCAGAAGATGCAAAAGTGTGAAAGCATGTACCACCAGGCTTCTACCCACTGTTATCAGACTCTTAACGTACAATAGAGCCTTGGCCTCTAAAATCTACCTTGTTATGATCTTGCATTTTATCATTTAATTGTTTACCTGCACTGCACTTCCTCAGTAAATTGTTGTTACACTTTACTGTCACACTTTGCTCTAGCTCAATGCACTGTGTGTAATGATCTGATCTGCATGAACAAACTTTTCACTGTATCTCAATAGACATGGCAATGATAAACTAATTCCAATACTTTCCTTCATCAGAGTAATGATGTCATGTTGCATTGAAACAAAACAGTCTGGCCACATCCGGAACACTGTATGCAGTTCTCCTCGAAAAGCCGCAGGAAGGATGTGGTTAAGCCCCAGGTTCGACTGTACCCTTGAAGCCGTGTAGCCTGGACTGGAGGGTTGAGTTATAAGGAGACGGGAGAGGCTGCGACTGTGATACTGGAGTGAAGGATGAGAGGTGACCTTAAAGAGGTGTATAAAATCACAAGGTGCATAAATAGGATGAATGGTCACTGTCCTTCTCCCTACCCAACTCCCTCCCCCTCTCGAGGCAGAGGAGTCTGAACTTAAAGGGCACAAGTTTAAAGTGAGAGATGAAAGATTTAAAGGGGACCTGAGAGGCAAAATTTCCACACAGAGAGTGGTGGATGTCTGGACCAAACTGCTGGAAGAGGTGGTAGAGGTGGGTACAGTTGCAATATTTAAAGGGCACTTGGACAGGTACGTGAGAGGAAAGGCTTAGAGGGGAATGGGTCAAACAGGAAGACAGGGCCAGATAAGCATCACACACAAAATGCTGGAAGAACTTTGCAGGCCAGGCACCATCTATGGAAAAGAGTAAACAGACCCTTCATCAGGACTGGAGGAAAAAAGATGAGGTCAGAGTAAGAAGGTGAAGGGGGTGGGAGGGTGAAATACAAGGCAGTAGGTGATAGGTGAAACCGGGGCAGGGGGAGGATTGAGGTAAAAAATGGGAAGTCGATCGGTGAAAGAGACACGGGGCTGGAGAAGGGAGAATCTGATCAGAGAGGACAGAAGGCCATGGAAGAAAGGGAAGGGGCAGGAGCACCAGGGGGAGATGATAGGTAGGTAAGGAGATAAGGTGAGAGAGGGATAAACAAGTTGGGCTGAAGGCACTTGCCACAGGCAGCTGTGGAGGACAAATTTCTTGTATATTTGAGGCAGAGGTTCATGATTGGTCAGGGCATGAAAGGACACGGGGAGAAAGCAGGAGATTGGGGCTGAGAGGAAACTTGGATCAGCCATGATGAAATGGGAGCACAAATTCGATGGGCCAAATGGCCTAATTCTGCTCCTGTATCTTATAGACTTTGTGACTCTACACATTATACAGAGATGGACAGATTTTTAGGTGAGATGAAGATTAGGATGGCACAGCCAGCTCGTAGAGCTGCTGCCTCCAGTTTCAAACAACCCGGGTTCAGTCCTGACCTCAGATGCTGTCTGTGTGTGAAGTTTGCTCGTCACCCTCCTCCTTCCCCCTCCAACCCGGAAACTGCATGGGTTTCCCCTGAGTGCTCTGGTTTCCTCCCACATACCAACGACATGTGGGTCAGTAGGTTAATTTGGAGCAGCCATTGTGAGAGTGTTGTGTTTGGGGTGTAAAGTGTTGAGGCTTCTGCTCGAGGGCCTGAGCAGAGGTAAAGGTAAGACAGGGTACGAGCTTTTACTTTCCCCTGTGGTCTCAGTGGTTTAGAGATGGCCGTCAGGGCAGTGGTGTGCTCCCCCTGCAGGATGTGGGAGCTGAGGGAGACTCCTAGTGTCCCAGGTGACTCTACCTGTGGGAAGTGAGTCTCATTCTGGCTCCAGACCTCAGTGAGCAACTAGATCTTCAGCTGGACTTCCACAGGAGCATCCGTGACGCCGAGAGCATCACAGATAGGTGCTGAGTGAGGGGGTCACACCAGGGGTACAGGGTGTCCACCAAAAAGGGAAGAGGGGTCAGGCGGAGAGTGCAGGAACCCTGTGGTCATTCCCCTCACTAACACATCTCTCGTTTTGGGGGAGGGTGACCTTCCAGAGGAGAGCAGCAGCAGCCTGGTCTGTGGATCAGTGACTGAGTCTGGTACACAGCAGGGAGGGGGGAGACAAGGAGAGACTCGATAGTTACAGACATCCCACCTCTCCCAGAGGTTCCGGGAGTCTCCCGCATATTGATAGTGGCTCCCTGATGCCTGCAAATTATATACAATATCCCAGAAATCGATTTTTTTGAGAGCGAGCGAGAGAGAGAGCGTGAGAGCAAGAAAGAGAGAGACAGCGCGCCATGGCAGAGTGTTCCAAAAAAAGAAAATATAAAACATATGTCTCCCCAGACTACACTAAAGTGTACCCCTGTCTAATGGGGGTCAAAAATAATGACAATGTTGCTCGCTGCACTGTTTGCAACAGTGACTTTTCTATTGCCCATGGTGGGTTAAGACTGTAAAAGACATGTTGAGGTGAGTTTAACAGGTGTCATTCCTTCATTAGCATAGCTAACGTTATTTGAACTAGCTGGCTGGCTGCGAAGGAGCTACTTTATTGCAGACATCCCACCTCTCCCGGAAGTTCTGGGAGTCTCCCGCAAATTGATGGTGCTACCTCCCTGAAATGAGTTTTTGCAGGGCGGGATGTCTGTAGTTAGGTGGATAGACAGGAGATTCTGTGGCCAGAAACAAGCCTTGTTGCCTCCCAGGTGCCAGAGGGGAGGACATCTCCAAGCAGCTGCAGGGGAGGGCGAGCAGCCAGCGTTCGAGACACACATTGGTACCAATGACACAGGTAGTTAAAGGGATGAGGTCCTGTGGTGAACAACAGGGAGTTAGGCAGAAGGATAAACAACAGGACCTCAAGGATTGTAATCTCTTGATTACTTCCAGTACCATGCACGAGTGAGGATAGGGCAGATGTATGGCAGAGTGCAGGAGGGAGGGATTCAGATCATTGGGAACTGTTCTGGGATAGAGGGCAGCCTGTATAAGAGGGACGGGTTCACCTCAACTGGAGAGGGACTAATATCCTGGTGGGGAGATGTGTACATGCCACCGGGGAGGGTTGAAACTAACCTGGCAGGAGGGGGATAGGATCCAAAGTGGTGGTGTGGCAGGCAGGCAAGTTGAGGCAAATATAAATGTTAACGTGAGCAAGGTCAGTTGACAGGACAGGCAAGGTTAAGGTGGGGAGTGAGGAGGGTCTGAGGATAACCTGTATTTATTTCAATGGAGGCAGCCCGACAAGTGAGGCAGATGGACTGGTTCATGGAACTGGAATATTATAACTATTACAGAAACACGGCTGAGAGAGGGACAGGAAATATGCCACCTCCTTCTCTCAATTTCTGTCTCCACCGCATGTACTCTCAGAATGAAGCTTTTCATTCTAGAACCAGTGAGATGTCCTCCTTCTTCAAAGAAAGGGGCTTACCTTCCTCACCCGCACGTCTTTCATTTCACACACGTCTACTCTCACCCCTTCCTCCAACCAACCTATCAGGGATAGGGTTCCTCTTGTCCTCAACTACCACCCCATCAGCCTCTGCATCCAGCACGTAATTCTCCATAACTTCCACAATCTCCAACAGAATCCCACCGCCAAACGCATCTTTCCCTCCCCCTCCATTTCCTGCTTTCTGCAGGGATTGCTCTCTTCGCAACTCCCTTGTCCACTCGTCCCTCCCCACTGATCTTCCTCATGGCACTTATTTTGCAAGTGGAGCAAATGCTACACCTGCCCCTACTTGCTAGAGAGCGAATAGGGTGAGTCAACTCGGCCTTTTCTCCTTGGAGCGATGGAAGATGAGAGGTAACTTGATAGAGGTGTATAAAATGATGAGAGGCATCGATCGTGTGGATAGCCAGAGGCTTTTTCTCGGGGCTAACATGAGGGGGCATAGTTTTAAGGTACTTGGAAGTAGGTACAGGAGGGATGTCAGGGGTAAGTTTTTCACACAGAGAGTGGTGGGTGCGTGGAATGCACTGCTGGCAATGGTGGTGGAACTGTCAAGGCAGATCGACCCGATGCAAGGGGCAATTACCACGAACACAATAAACCAGGCAATATTTTATCAAACTTTACTCTTCATTCTATGGGGAAAGTTACAGACTGATCTCCCAAAGAGCCAGTCCGGACACTACCCTCTCCCAAATCACAACTGTCCACAATTTATAACATTGATCACGTACGCAGGAAATCTTACAATTCCAAGTTAAGACAATATTAGAATAATTTCAGTCACATGCTAAGATACTATTAGATGTAAAATCATCATTGGTTAGTTATAATTATTTTCTGCCAAAGCTGGCCTGGATACAACATCAGTTCCTTATATTGACACCCTCCCCATTCTCTCGAACGTTCTGTCCTCTACACTGTCCTTCCCATATTTAGCTATACCTTGAGATGTCCCTTCAATCAATCTTATACCCATGTGCCTCAAAATGCTTTGCTGTGGCCAGATAATTCCTTATTTGAACCTTTATCTAACATTTTCCGAGAACAATGGATCATACGTCAGCTGTTGCTGGGTAAGGTTTCTTTCTGACATGTCCAACAACAGTAAGCTAAGGTGCTTATAAGGTGATTGATCATTAGCTAAGATCGTTGTTCTTAGTATTTACCTATCCCTCTATTCTATCAGAACTATATACAATAGGGTATTTTAAGAGTCTTTTAGATAGGTACATGGAGTTTAGGAAAATAGGGGGTTATGCAGTAGGGAAATTCTAGGCAGTTTCTAGAGTAGGTCATTGTAAGAGGAAGGGGAGTTGCATTTCTGATTAGAGAGAACATCACAGCAGTACTTAGAGAGGATATTTCTGGGAGATAGTTCAGCGAGGCTGTGTAGGTGGAACTTAGAAATTAGAAAGGAGTGATCACATTGATGAAATTGTACAATAGACAACCCCCCTCCTCCTCTATAGTCAGCTCTAAGAATAAGAAGTGATTTAAATTTCCCTCATGTTGACTGGGATGCAAAGGGCTTGGACAGAGCAGAATATTTTTAAAGTGTCCAGTAAAGTTTGCTGAAACATCACTCAGGTGACATGACTGGTGTGGGAACAATACTGGACCTCCCCCTGGGAAATTGCTGAAGAACCAGCCACAGGGCACATTGGAACCAGTGACCATAATTCCATTGGTTTTAAAATAGTCATAGAGAGAGATCAGGCTGCTCCACAAATTAAAATCATAAACCGAGGCATTGCAAATATTGAAGGCATTAGAAAGGAAGTTGCAAAGATTGATTGGGAGTGGTTGTTTACAGGTAAAGGGACAATTGGGAAGTGAGAGACTTTTAAATGTAAGATACAGAAAGTTCAGAGCCAACATATTCCTGCCAGAGTGAAGGGTAGGGCTGGTAAGAATCAGAATCAGGTTTATTATCACCGGCATATGTCATGAAATTTGTTAACTTAGCAGCAGCAGTTCAATGCAAAACATAACACAGAAGAAGAATGAAAAATTAAATAAGTAAATCAATGACAGTGTACATATATTGAATAGATTAAAAATAGTGCAAAAACCAGAAATAATATATATTAAAAAAGTGAGGTTCAGGGGTTCAATGTCCATATAGGAATCGGATAGCAGAGGGCAAGAAGCTGTTCCTGAATCACTGAGTGTGTGCCTTCAGGCTTCACCACCTCCTACCTGATGGTAACAGTGAGAAAAGTCCTTAATAATGGACACTGCCTTTCTAATATACTGCTCCTTGAAGATGTCTTGGGTACTTTGTGGGCTAGTACACAAGATGGAGCCGACTAAATCTTACAGCCCTCTGCAGCTTCTTTCGGCCCTGTGCAGTAGCCCCTCCATACCAGACAGTGATGCAGCCTGTCAGAATGCTCTCCACGATACATCTATAGAAGTTTTTGAGTGTATTTGTTGACATACCAAATCTCTTCAAACTCCTAATGAATTATAGTTGCTGTCTTGCCTTCTTTATAACTGCATTGATATGTTGGGACCAGGTTAGTTCCTCAGAGATCTTGACACCCAGGAACTTGAAACTGCTCACTCTCTCCACTTCTGATCCCTCTATGAGGATTGGTATGTGTTCCTTCGTCTTACCCCTCCTGAAGTCCACAATCAGCTCTTTTGTCTCGCTGACATTGAGTGCCAGGTTGCTGCTGTGACACCACTCCACTAGCTGGGAACTCTAGCTCATGAGGGATATTACAGGAAAAGGGAGCTAAGTGTCTGTATTAGGCAGCTGGGATTAGGTGAATCCCTTGAGGTCTATAAGGGACATAGGGGTACACGACGAAAATCAGGAGAGGAAAAAGGGGAGAAGATATTCTCAATAGATTAGGTAAAAAGTCCTGAGAGACTCTATAAGTATATTAAGAGCAAAATGAGAACTAGGGAAAGAAAAGGTCCCCTTAAGGGGCATCTGTGTGTGGAGTTACAGGTGAACTGGTAAATGAATATTTCCCATCTCTGTTTACCATGGAGAAGGTCATGGAAGTGAGGAGATTCAGGGAAGAGAACACTGAAACGTAGCAGTATTATGAAAGGGGAGGTGCAGACAGTCTTGAGGCACACAAAGACGGATAAAACCCCAGGCTCTGACCAAGTGTTTCCCAGTCATCGCAGGAAGCAAAGAGGAGATTGCTGGGGCTCACAGAGATACTTACATCATTTTTAGACATAGGTCAGGTACCAGAAGACTGGAGGGCGGTTAATATTGATGGTTTATTATCGTCACATGTACCAATATATAGTGAAAAGTGTGTCTTGTATAATCATTACACACTGTATTAAGATAGAACAAGGTAAAATAGTAGCAATGCAGAATAAAATGTAAAGCGGTCAAAAGAGTGCTGTACAGGTAAACTTTCCTTCCTAGCGTGTCGCACCAGACAGTCAGCCATTCTTGTCTGGCGCGTAGTGTCAGGGTTGGTCTCCTTTCAGATTAACCGGGTCACGATATGAACGTTCCTGACTCGACCCCTGATTTTTTACGAGGTCAAGTGGCTAGCTCGACACTCAGCCCGGCACGGATGGAAAGTGTGCCTGGGGGGTGGGGGGGGCGGCCCGACTTGGATTCGAACTCGGGAGCCTTCGCTCCGAAGTCCGGCGCTGATGTCACTGCGCCACCAGCCGGCCATGCAGGTAAACGATAAAGTGCAGGATCATAACGAGGTAGATTGTGAGGCCAAGAAACCATTTTACCATACAAGTGGTTCAGTCAAGAGTCTGATAACAGCAAGATAGAAGATAGATGAACCTGCCAGATCCATCTCATATTCTCTGTTTACTCTCCCGATTTCCTTCTCAGAGTATTCTTTTATAGTCATCAAGATTGACTGGGGTGGTGGGCCAAGGAATGGCAGATGGAATTTGGACAAGTATGAAGTGTTACATTTTAATAACTTAAACCTGGGCAGTACTTACATAACAGTTTACAAGAAAACCTTTTCACTGTATCTCAGACCATGTGACAATAATAAACCACTTCAAATATCAATGCAGCCATTTAAAAGACATATGAACAGGTACATGGATAGGAAAGATCTAGAGCAGCTGTTCCCAACCTTTTTTCATGCCACGGATCCCTACATTAACCGAGGGGTCCGTGGACCCCAGATTGGGAACTCTTGGTCTAAAGAGATATGGGCTAAAAAGGATTAAAATTGATGGGCAACTTGATCAGCATGAATCAGTTGGTCTGAAGGATCTATTTCCATTATATAAGACCATAAGACATAGCAGCGGAATTCAGAATCAGAATCAGGTTTATTATCACTGGCATGTATCGTGAAATTTATTAATTTAGTGTTAACTTGTTAACTTAGTAAATAAAATAATAATAATAATAAATAAATGTAAATCAATTACAGTATACGTATATTGAATAGATTAAAATTGTGCAAAAAAACAGAAGTAATATATATTAAAAAAGTGAGTCATATAGTCATAGTCATAGTTATACTTTATTGATCCTGGGGGAGATTGGTTTTCATTACAGTTGCACCATAAATAATTAAATAGTAATAAAACCATAAATAGTTAAATATGTAAATTTTATCAGGAAGTAAGTCCAGGACCAGCCTATTGGCTCAGAGTGTCTGACCCTCCAAGGGAGGAGTTGAAAAGTTTGATGGCCACAGGCAGGAATGACTTCCTATGATGCTCTGTGTTGCATCTTGGTGGAATGAGTCTCTGGCCGAATGTACTCCTGTGCCCAACCAGTACATTATGTAGTGAATGGGAGACATTGTCTAAGATGGCATGCAAGAGGTTGTGCTCACGGGTTCAATGTCCATTTAGGAATCGGATGGTAGAGGGGAAGAAGCTGTTCCTGAATCGCTGAGTGTGTGCCTTCGGGATTCTGTACCTCCTACCTGATGGTAACAGAAAGAAAAAGGCATGTCTTGGGTGGTGGAGGTCCTTAATAATGGACACTGGCTTCCTTAGACACCGCACCTTGAAGATGTCCTGGGAACTTTGTAGGCTAGTACCCAAGATGGAGCCGACTAAATTTACAACCCTCTGCAGTTTCTTTCAGTCCTGTGCAGTAGCCCCACATCAGACAGTGACGCAGCCTGTCAGGATGCTCTCCATGGTACATCTATAGAAGTTTTTGAGTGTATTTGTTGACAGACCAAATGTCTTCAAACTCCTAATAAAGTATAGCTGCTGTCTTGCCTTATTTACAACTGTATCAATATGTTGAGACCAGGTTAGATCCTCAGAGATCTTGAAACTGCTCACTCTTTCCACTTCTGATCCCTCTATGAGGATTGGTATGTGTTCCTCCATCTTACCCTTCCTGAAGTCCGCAGTCAGCTCTTTCGTCTTACTGACATTGAGTGCCTGGTTGTTGCTGCGACTCCACTCCACTAGTTGGCATATCTCACTCCTGTACGCCCTCTCATCACCATCTGAGATTCTACCAACAATAGTTGTATCATTAGCAAATTTAAAGATGATATTTGAGCTATACCTAGCCATACAGTCATGGGTATATAGAGAATAGAGCAGTGGGCTAAGCACACTCCCCTGAGGTGCACCAGTGTTGATCGTCAATGAGGAGCAGATGTTATTACCAATCCGCACAGATTATGGTCTTCCGGTTAGGGAGGTGAGGATCCAAATGCAGAGGGAGGTACAGAGGCCCAGGTTCTGCAACTTCTCAATCAGGATTGTGGGAATAATGGTATTAATTAGGCCACTTGGTCCATCAAGTCTGCTCCACCATTCCATGATTAATTATCCCCTCAACCCCATTCTTCTGTAACCTCAGACATCCTTACTAATCAAGAACCTATCAAATTCCACGTTAAATATATACCCAATGATCTGGCTGCCACTGCTGCCTGTAGTAATGAATTCCACAGATCCTTCTGGCTAAAAAAAAAAATCCTCTTCATCTCTGTTTTAAAGGGACATTCTTCTATTCTGAAGCTGTGCCCTCTGGTCCTAGACTCCCCCATCCTAGAAAACATCCGTTCCATGTCCAGTCCATCTAGGCTTTCAATACTTAATATGTATCAACAAGATCCTGCTTCATTCTTCTAAACTCCAGTGAGTGCAGGCCCAGAAGCATCAAACACTCCTAATCTGTTAACCCTTTCATTGCTGGAATCATTCTCATGAACCTCCTCTGGAACCTCTCCAAGGCCAGCACATCTGTCCTTAGATAAGGGGGCCAAAACAATACTAAGTGTGGTCTGATCAATGCTATATAAAGTCTCAACATTATATCCTTGCTTTTATATTCTAGTCCTCTCAAAATGAATGCTAACATTGCATTTGCCTTCCTTACCACTGACTCAACCTGCAAGTTAAACTTTAGGGAATTTTACATGAGGACTTCCAAGTCCCTTGACACCTCTGATTTTTTTAAATTTTCCCTTCATTTAGAAAACAGTGTAGCCTTTATTCCTTTTACCAAAGTGCATGACCAGAACTTCTCTACACTATATTATATATGTCACATCTTTGTCCATTCTCTTAATCTATCTAAGTCCTTCTGCAGACTCCCTGCTTCCTAAACACTACCTACCCCTCCACCTATCTTTCTATCATCTGCAAACTTAGCCAAAAAGCTATCAATTCCATTATCCAAGACATTGACATATAATGGAAAAAGAACTGGTCCAAACACTGACTCCTGTGGAACACCACTAGTTACTAGCAGTTAACCAGAAAAGAATCCCTTTATTCCCACTCTTTGCCTCCTGCCAGTCAGCTAATCTTCTATCCATGTTTGTATCTTTTTTGTAATATCATGGGTTCCTGGGGTCTGAACTTGTTAAGCAGCCTTGTGTGCGGCACCTTGTCAAAGGCCTCTGAAACTCCAGGTAAGCAACATCCACCGACTCTCCTTTGTCTATCCTGCTTGTTATTTCCTCAAAGAATTCCAACTGATTTGAAATGCAAGATTTCTCCTTAAGGAAACCATACCGGGTCCAACATATTATTCTCCGTAACTTCCGCCACCTCCAACGGGATTCCACCACTAAGCACATCTTTCCCTTCCACCCCGCCCCCCGGCTTTCCGCAGGGATCGCTCCCTACGCAACTCCCTTGTCCATTCGTCCCCCCCCATCCCTCCCCACTGATCTCCCTCCTGGCACTTATCCTTGTAAGTGGAACAAGTGCTACACATGCCCTTACACTTCCTCCCTTACCACCATTCAGGGCCCCAAACAGTCCTTCCAGGTGAGGCATCACTTCACCTGTGAGTCGACTGGGGTGATATACTGCGTCCGGTGCTCCCGATGTGGCCTTTTATATATTGGCGAGACCCGACGCACACTGGGCGACCGCTTTGCTGAACACCTACGCTCTGTCCGCCAGAGAAAGCAGGATCTCCCGGTGGCCACACATTTTAATTCCATATCCCATTCAGAATGGGAATGGGAATTAAAATTCCCATTCTGACATGTCTATCCACGGCCTCCTCTACTGTAAAGATGAAGCCACACTGAGGTTGGAGGAACAACACCTTATATTCCGTCTAGGTAGCCTCCAACCTGATGGCATGAACATCGACTTCTCTAACTTCCGCTAATGCCCCACCTCCCCCTCGTACCCCATCTGTTAATTATTTTTATACACACATTCTTTCTCTCTCTCTCTCCTTTTTCTCCCTCTGTCCCTCTGACTATACCCCTTGCCCATCCTCTGGGTTCCCCCCCCCCGCCCTTTTCCTTCTCCCTGGGCCTCCTGTCTCATGATCCTCTCATATCCCCTTTGCCAATCACCTGTCCAGCTCTTGGCTCCATCCCTCCCCCTCCTGTCTTCTCTTATCATTTTGGATCTCCCCCTCCCCCTCCCACTTTCAAATCTCTTATTAACTCTTCCCTCAGTTAGTCCTGATGAAGGGTCTCGGCCTGAAACGTCAACTGTACCTCTTCCTAGAGATGCTGCCTGGCCTGCTGCGTTCACCAGCAACTTTGATGTGCGTTGCTTGAATTTCCAGCACCTGCAGAATTCCTGTTGTTTCCATACTGAGTTCTGTTTATTTTATCATGTGCCTCCATGTACCCCGAATACTCATCCTTAATAATGGACTCCAACATCTTCCCAACACTGAAGTCAGGTTAACTGGCCTATAATTTCCTGTCTATTGCCCCTTTCACTTCTTAAAGAGTGAAATGATATTTGCTGTATGACACTTTGAACTGGTGTCTGCGTACAACCCACTGGAAACTCACATGCAGGTGTACAAGAAAATAAGAAGTCAAGCAGTAGTTTGGCATTTGTTACAAAATGATTTGAGTGCAGACCCAAAGCTGTCTCAGGCACAGTTATCTGGGACCTTGCTTGGAGTGTTGCCCAGAGTTCTGGTCTCCTCAGCTCAGAAAGAATGCTCTCACCACGAAGAAAGTGCAGGGAAGGTTCACCAAACTGACCCTAGAGGAAGTAGGTTTGCCAGAGAAGTCGAGGTTGAGATCGTTGAGAAGATTGGGAGGGGTAACCTTGGATTTGGAATTGGTTAATTATTGTCACATGTACTGAGGTGCAATGAAAGGCTTGTCTCTGCACACTGTTCATACAGATCAATTCATTATACAGTGCACTGAAGTAGTACAAGGTAAGAAAATAAAATAATCCAGAATAAAGTGCAACGTTTACAGAGAAAGTGCAATATGGTGCAAGATCGTAACAAGGTAGATTGTGAGGTTGAGTTCATTTTAGCGAACTAGGGAACCAGTCTAACAGTGGGGTAGAAGCTGTCCTTAAGCCTGGTGCTACATGTTCACAGGGTTTTGTATCTTCTGCCTGATGGGAAAGGGGAGATGAGAGAATGTCGGGGTAGGTGGGGTCTTTGATTATTGCTGGCTGCTAAATGAAACCTTAATGAAACCAATAAAATTCTGAGTGGTATTGACAGCGAGGGCATTTCCCTCACTGAAGGATATGGAACAGGTGGGGATGGAGGGGGAGTGCAAAGTTCAAAGGTTCAAAGTAAATTTATTGTCAAGGTACATATGTGTCACCATATACTAAACCGAGATTTTCTTGTGGGCATGCTCAATAAATTCATAATGGAATAATAACATCAATGAAAAACCACACCAACCTGGGTGCTCAAGCAGTGTGCAAAAGACAACAAATTGTGCAAGTACGAAAAGAAAGCAGTTATAATAATAAATAAACAATAAATATCAAGAACATGAGATTTAGAGTCTTTGAAAGTGAGTCCATGCGTTGTGGGAACATTTGCAGGAGAAGATGAGTGAAATTATCCCCTTTGGTTCAGGAGCCCAATTGTTGAGGGGTAATAACTGTTCCTGAACCTGGTGGTGTGAGTCCTTTGGCTCCTGTATCTCTTTCCTGATGTCAGCGGCAAGAACGACCTGGGGGGAGGCGACCTGGATGATGTATGGTGCCTTCCTGGCACAACGCTTTGTGTAGATGTGCTCAATGGCAGGGAGGGCTTAACCATGATGGACTGGGTGGTATCCACTACTTTTCATAGGATTTTCAAAAATTTCCATTCAAGGTCATTAGTGTTTCCATACCAGGCTGTGATGCAGCCAGTCAATCACACTCTCCACCACACACCTATAGAAGTTTGTCAAAGATGACATGCCAAATCGTCGCAAACTCCTAAGAAAATAGAAGCACTGCCACGCTCTCTTCAGAATTGCATTTACATGTTGGGCCCAGGACAGGTCCAACATAATGATAACACTGAGGAATTTAAAGTTCCTGACCCTCTGCACCTCTTATACTCCAATGAGAGGATGTTTCAGTCAAACATACAATCTCTCATTTCCCCTCTGATACAGCAATCTTGTCCTCAGGTCCTCAATTTAGTTCTCTGGCGATTGCACATGATGCCGGGTAGAGAGGGTCTTATTCCTCTGTGTTTCAGCCTGGGTTGGGTTCCACCCCCCCCCCCCGCCGCCACTCCTGCCTTGCTTCTGGCCATAGTGATAAACGTTCATCCAGTTAAAGGTGCCGTACCTGCTTGCATGAGAGTTAAGTCCCCGAGTCCCCCAGAAGATTGTGAGATCTGTAGCTCATCAAGTCAATTCAAAAGTATGTTGCTTAATGGAAAATTAAATACTGTAGACTGCAGCAAGAATAATTCAAAAGGGGTATATTTAGAAGTATTGTACGTAACCCGCAGAACGTCGCTGTGGTTCACTGGTGCTATCTTGCAAGTCTCAACTCAGAATACTGGGCGGACAATGGAGGACTACATCTCCGATTCAGCTGTTAGACGTAGAACTGTACAGCACAGGAAGAGACCCTTCGGCGCATAATGTCAGTGCTGAACAAAAGATCAAATTTAGCTAAATCTTTTCTTCCTGTACACAATCCGTATTCCTCATTCTGTGCCTGTTCTCATATCTATCTAACAACCTCCTCATATCTGCTTCCACCACCACCCCAAGCAATGCATACCAGGCACACAGCACTCTCTGTTTTAAAAGAAAACCTGTTCCACGTAGCTTTTGACTTTCCTCCTCTCATATTAAACGCATGACCTCTAATAGTTGACATTTCTACATGGTCCTGGAGGAACGTTGTTTCATTTTTACTGTGTACTGTACGAGCAGTTTATGGTCCAAATGACAATAAAAAGCGACTTGACTTGACTTAACTTGACTTGAAAAGGTCTTGACTGCCTACCCTATCAATATCTCTTCATTTTTCCTTAACTTCTATCAGTGCTCCCACCACCGAAGTGTAATATCTGTTCATGAACTTGCTGGAGCGGGACCTAAGGATGATTAATACTAGATGTCATAAGTTTGTAAGGGGGGAAATGTTTAAAGGTGTATAAGCTGATGAGAGGCATTGATCGTGTGGATAGCAGGGGCCTTTTTCCCAGGGCTGAAATGGCTAACACGAGGAGGCATAGTTTTAAGGTGCTTGGAAGTAGGCATAGAGGGGCTGTCAGGGGTAAGTTTTTCATACAGAGAGTGGTGGGTGCATGGAATGCACTGCTGGCGATGGTGGTGGAGGCGGATACAATGGGGTCTTGGATGGGTACACGGAGCTTAGAATAATAGAGGGCTATGCGGTAGGGTAATTCTTGGCAGTTTCTAGAGTAGGTTACAACATTGTGGGCTGAAGGGCCTGTAATGCGCTGTAAATTTCTATGTTCTAGGTTCTATATGCATGGCAAATGTCTTTCACACACAGATAGCTATGGGAGCCTGGAACATGGCACCAGGGTGTCGTTGGAGGCAGATACCTCAGCGACGTTTAAGAGGCATTCAGAGGCATATGAGCAGGCAGGGAGTAGAGCGATATGGACCATGTGCAAACCAATGTGATTTGCTTAAATTGGGATTGTGGTCAGCGCTGACATTGTGGGCTAAAGAGCCTTTTCCTCTGCTCTACTGTTCTCTGTTCTAACCCTAAACTGGGGAAACCAAGCAGAGACCAAGGTTCAAAGTTCAACTCAAATCTCTTATCGAAGTACATATACGTTACCATGTACAAACTTGAGATTCATTTTCTTGCAGGCATTTACAGGGGAAAAAAGAAATACAGTAGAATTTACGAAAAACTTTACGTAAGTCCATAAGATATAGGAGCAGAATTAGGCTATTTGGCCCATCGAGTTTGCTCCACCATTTCATCACGGACTGGCAACAACCATGTCCAAAGAAGACAAACTGTGGAAATACAAAAATAACACCGAGTACGTGAGTTGTAAAGAATCCTTGAAAGTGAGTCTGTAGATCATGGAACCATTTCAGAGTTGGAGTGAATGAAGTTCTCCAGAAGTCTATTTCACAAAGTCTATTCCACAACAACCATCCTGAGTTCTCGGCTACGTGTTATTCCAGCTGCCTTTCCCACTTCCGACTTGTCTGTCCTCAGCCTTCTTCATCGTTTGCATGAGGCCAAACCCGTACCAGGGCAAGAGGAAATCGATTTCCGCCTGGGTAGTCCACACCCCAGTGGAGTGCCCACTGAACGAGCTAGTTTCAGTAACCCTCACCCTGTGTTTCCCTCCCTCACGCAATCACCCATCCAGTTTGTTCCTCCTCACTTCCCCCATCCCACCCTCCCATCCCATCCGGCTCCAGCCCTTGCCTCCCGGCCTCCCTCCCACTTGTTACATGGCGGTGATTTTTCCTGTGCTCCCCCAGTCTCCGATGGGGAGTTTCGACCCGGTTTGCACACTCTGCCTCTGCGATTGCTGCTCGGCCCACTGAGCTCTCCCAGCAGCAGTCGAGTTATGGGATGGAGCGAAAGGAACAGCTGACGTTCCCCTCCACAGTTGATACCTGACCTGCTGAATTCCTTCAGCATTTTGTGCGTGTTTCTCAAGATTTCAAGCTTCTGCAGAATCAAATAAATTCTTCCACGTTCTGTTTATTTTTTTCCTCATCTCACACTTGCTCCTTCTGTATTCACCTTCGCTACGTTCCCTGGTTCCAGGCGACTCCAACAGCAAGAGCAGCTTCAGTCTCCTCTTCATGATGATAAATGCCTCCAGCATGTTCCCCTTACGACCGCACCCGCCCCCTCCAGTCCTCTTCCCGACTCTAGTTCCACAAAACCCACCCCCACCCCCCCCCGACCTCCCGATACGTGGATACCCTTCCCGACCTCCCGATATGTGGATACCCTTCCCGACCTCCCGATACGTGGATACCCTTCCCGACCTGCTGATCCAGGGACACCTCCTCTTCACACCTCAGTTTCACAGAGATCTCCTCCAAGCACCCGTCTGGAGAACACAGCATCGACTGGTTGGGCCGAAGGGCCTGTTTCTGTGCTGTACAGTTCTATGATTGTAATCATAACCTCTGCCATCTATTCACATGACCAAAGTCCCCTCCTCCCTGGAATAACTTGATTAAATTTCCTCGGCGCCCTCTCTCCATCCGTCCTGGAGTGTAGCGCTCAGATCTGGGCAGAACTCTCTAGTTAGGCCGAGTCAATGTTCTACACAGAACGTAGAGCGATACAGCACAGGGACTGGCCCTTCAGGGCACAATCCCGTGATGAACTAACTAAACGCCTAACCGAATCTCTTCTTTCTAAACAGTATTCGTAACCCTCCAGTCTCTGCACATTCAAGCGCCTATCTCAAATCATCTTAAACACTTCCATGGCATCTTGCCTCTATCACCACCCCAGGGAGCGTGTTCCAGGCACCCACCACTCTGTGCATCAAAGACAACTTGGGCCACACATATCACAGAACAGTATAGGCCCTCAGCCCACAATATTGTGTCAACCTTTTAGTCTAATCCTAGATCGATCTACAGCGGAGGAGAAGATGGCGGTGCGACACAGCTCGCGCAGCTCTCTGGTGAAATGATATCATATCTGTTAAATACGGCCCGTGGACAATTCTGATTTGATGGAGACAGACGTGAAAGCACAGAGGAACATCTGGAGAAATTTCTGAAATGCCTGTTTGCTGCCATTGCTACTGTGCGATCGAGAATCTCCTGAGGGAAGGCCCCAAAATCCCTGGCTTTGCCTGCTGCTGGCGACCGAGGCTGAGGTCGAAGCGTTCAGATAGAGATGGTGCTCAGTACTTGGTGTTGGAGGGCTGATCAGAGCTCGAAGTTTTCGGACGACTCAGAGTCAGACTGTGGTCGGGCATGGCAGGGAGAGTTTTCTTCCTTCTGCCATCTGCATGAGATGTGGGACTTTCGAGAGACTTTGAACTTTTTTTACTGTGCCATGGCCTGTTCTTCATCAAGTTATGGTATTGTTGCACTGTTGTAACTATATGTTATAATTATGTGGTTTTTGTTAGTTTTTCAGTCTTGGTCTGTCCTGTGTTTCTGTGATATCACAACGGAGGAAATATTGTATCATTTCTTAATGTATGCATTACTAAATGACAATAAAAGAGGACTGCGTGTCCTCATAATCTAATAATCTAATCTAATCTGCCCCCCACCCCCGCGTAGCCCTTCATTTTTCTTTCATCCATGTTTCTATCTAAGAGTCTCTTAAATGTCCCTAATGTATCTGCCTCTATCACCACCACCACCGGCAGTGCGTTCCACATATCTACCACCCTCTGTGTAAAAAGCTAACCTAACATCTCCTCTATATGTTCCTCCAATCACCTTAAGAGTATGCCCTCTGCTGTTAGCCATTGCTGCTCTGGGTAAACAGCAAAGTCCACTACCTTTCTCTCTTGGCAATTTATACACAGCTCTCCAGTCACCTCTCATCCTCCTTCGCTGCAAAGAGAAAGGCTGTTAATAGTTTGCCATGGACTAGATGCACTGAAGGCTCTTTCCTGTGCTGTAGTGCTCAATGTCTCAATAAAGTCCTTGCTTGCTCAACCTTTCCTTCCAAGACATGCTCTCTAATCTCCTTACACTTTCCACTCACTTCAATGCTTGCCCACTAGTTTGAGACTTTTTGACCCTGGGAGAAAGATACCAGCTGTCTATTTATGCCTCTCAGAAGCTTATAAACTTCTATCAGGTATAAAACTTACCTGTTCTTGAACTCCTTGCCCCTATTTATAAAGATCAGGAACTCGCCTACTTTTCGTAAAAGCACTTTCCAGATCTGCCTTGCCTCTCCACACAAACTAGGCACCCAATCACCCAATCTGTCCACCTCATAACACTTTGTAAAACTGCTCCCACCTCATAATGCCACGGCCTTCCCACCGATGTCTTGATTAGTCAGGGCGCTAAAGGTTACGGTGGGAGGGGGTGGGTAAGGCAAAATGATGGGGCTGAGAGGTATAATAAATTAGTCATGATCAAATAGCGGAGCAGATTCGATGGGCTGAATGGCCCAATTCTGCTCCTATGTCTTATGATGGGTAACATTTCACATTTCTCAGCGTTAAGCTTCATCTGCCACCTCCCCGCCCACGCCAGCACGCTGTCTGCCTTCTTTCATGTCGATCCCTGCCCTCCTCACCATTCATTACGCCTCCACAGTTTGTGTTATCTACAGATTGGGAGACTGAGCTCTGTGCTCCCGTCAATTGTGCTGTCTACCTACATCTTCATCCAATTTATTTATATATACACCACAAAAAAGAATAGACATCCCATTACGCCCCTGTGGAAAGACGTAGGCCATACTTCCCTTTATTAGACAGGTATTGTGCATAATAGTTGGGAATTCACGTTGCAGCTTTATAAAACTTTGGTTAGACTATACTTGCAGTGTTTTGTGCAGTTCTGGTCACCCCATTACAGAACGGATGTGAAGGCTTTGGAGAGGGTACAGGAGAGGTTTGCTGGGGTGCTGTCTGGATTAGAGGCTATGTGCTATAAGGAGAGGTTGAACAAAGTTTGTATGAAATTATGAGAGACATAAGTATGGTAAGCAGTCAGAGTGATTTTCCCAGGGTGGAAATGTCAAATACTAGAGGGTATAGGTTTAATGTGAGGGGCAAAAGTTTAAAGGAGATTATGGGGTACGATGTTTCATGCGGAGAGTGTTTGGCACCTGGACTGCACTGCTGGCAACGCAGTAGAAGCAGATACATTGATGTTTAAGAGACAATTAGACAGCCGCATGAACAGACAGGGAATGCAGGCAGATGAAATTAGTGAACTGAACATAAGATATGGGAGCAGATTAGGCCATTTGGCTTTCAGGAACAGCAAATCAGAGATCAAACTCCTGAGAAGATGGTAGCTCACCCAGGTTCACCGATTGAGTAGAAAAGGCAGCGACTTGCCGCCGTTTGCTGCTTTGAGTTGCATTCGGGATTGACTGGCAAGAAAAAAATTACAAATTAAGTCGGGGCAAACGGAGCAGCCATTCTTGGAGTGGACAGAGTTAGAGTGGGGTCTTCGAGGCTTCACCGAGGAGAGGCTTCAGTAACTGGATGAACTCCAGATCATTCAAGAGGCTGAGGGGTGATGGATAAGACATACAGAAAGGTAGTTACACCCAAGGTGCAGGACACAGGAAACTGGGTGGCAGTCCGGCAGGGGAAAGGCATTAAACAACCAGTGCAAAGCATCTCTGTGGCAATCCTCCTCAACAACACTTTGGATACTGTTGTGGGTTGGTGGGGTGGGGGTTAGACCTAGCAGAGGAAAGTCACAGTGGTCAGGTCCCTGGCACTGAGCCTGGCTCTGTGACTCAGAAGGCAAAGTTGGGGAGGAGGTGAGTTGTGGTGATAGGGGATTCGTTACTATAGGAACACAAGGGAGGCTTTGTGGATGAGACTGAGATTCCCAGAAGGTGTGTTGCCTCACTGGTGCCAGGGTCTGGGACATCTCAGATCGAGTCCTCAGCATTCTTCAGTGGGAGGGTGAATAGCCAGAGGTCATAGTCCATGTAGAAAGAAATGACACAGGTAGAAAGAGTGACAAGGTTCTGCAAGGCGAGTTCAAGGAGTTAGGTGCTAAGTTAAAGGGCAGGACATCCAGGGTTGGGACCTCAGGATTGCTACCCATGCCAAGTGCTAGTGAGACCAGAACTAGGAAGATTATACAGTTTAACACGTGCCTAAGGAGTTGGTGTAGCAGGGAGGGCATAAGATTTTTGGATCATTGGGCTCCCTTCCAGGGAAGGTGGGACCTGTACAGAAGGGATAGTTTGCACTTGAACTGGAAGAGGACTAATATCCCAGTGAGAAGGTTTGCTAGTGCTGCATGATGGGGTTTAAACTAGAGTTGCAGGGGGATGGGAACCAAAGTGCCAGAACAGAGAGTGGAGACAGATGTTAAGACCTCAGATAAAGTCAAACATCAAAAGGTTGAGTATGGTGTGACTAATATGCCGAGCTGTGTATATTTCAATGTAAGAAGAAGGAAAGGCAGTTGAGATCAGGGCATAGAATTATGATATTGTAGCCATTATTGAGACTTGGTTGCAGGAGGGGCAGGACTAGCAGCTCAGTGTTCTGGGGTTCCATTGTCCTAGACATGGCAGAGTGGGAGGGATTAAAGGAGGACGGGGTGGAATTACTAGTCAGGGAAAATGTCACCACAGTACTCCATTAGGACAGACTGGAGAGCTCATCTAGTGAGGCATTATAGATGGAACTGAGGAATAAGAAAGGTATGGCCATGTTAATAGTTCTATATTACAGACCACCCAACAGGCCGAGGGACTTAAAGGTACAAATTTGTAGGAGATCGCAGACTGTTGCAAGAAACAAAAGGTTGTTATAGTAGGTGATTTTAACTTTCCACATATTGACTGGGACTCCCATATTGTAAAAGGACGAGATGGGACAGAGTTTGTTAAAGGCATTCAGGAAAGTTTCTTTCATTAGTATGTGGAAGTCCCAACGAGAGAGCATGTGACACTTGATCTGCTATTAGGGAATGAGATAGGGCAGCTGACAGACATTTTTGCAGGGGAACACTCTGAATCTAGTAATCACAATGCCATTAGTTTCAAAGCCAATAATGCAAAAAGATAGGTCTTGGTCTGCATGTTGAGCTTCTCAATTGGAGAAAGGGAAATTTCGATGGTATCAGAAAGGATCTGGTAAAATTGGATTGGGACAGGCAGTTTTTTGGCAAAGTTGTACTTGGTAAGTGGAAGGCTTCCAAAAGTGAAATTTTGAGAATACAAAGCTTGTATGTGCCTGTCAGAATAAAAGGTAAAGATAACAGGTGTAGGAAACCTTGGCTTTCAAGAGATATTGAGGCCCTGGTTAAGAAAAAAAAGAGATGCATTGCAGGTATAGGCAGTTAGAAACAAACGAGGTGCCAATAGAATATAAGAAATGCAAGAGAACACTTAAGAAAGAAATCACTACTACTACTACTACTACTACTACTACGACGTCGACTCGGGCCTAGGGGGCCAGCTTCGGGCACGATAACAGACTCTCCACTTCTCCCTGACCTTCATCAGTGTGTTCAGTTCATCTACATTAGCCACGTCGCTGTCTTCTAGGAGCGTGTTGACCATAGTCTTGGGAGGGCGCCCAGGGTTCATCCTCCTATGCTTGGGCTCCCATATGATGACTAGGCTGGCAGGTAGCTCAGGGTGGCGCAGACAGTGTCCCACTAGTTGCAGTCTTCTCGCCTCGATTTTAGTGGAGAGCATCGGTACGTTGTTATAGAGCTCAACGTTCCTCATGTGCTGTTGCCAACTCACGTCAAGAGCCATGCGGATCATTCGTGTATAGCAACCATCTAGAGACTTTCGCATAGTCTTAGTGAGTGTCCACATCTTGCATCCGTACATGAGAATGGACTATATGACTGCTATGAATATCCTCTTTTTAAGCTCTCTGGTCAGGTTCGCCTTCCAGATTTCCTTCATGTCGTTCATAGCCCTCCACACCAGCGCCTTCCGTATCTTTATGTCCTTCTCTGAACTCATCATTCTTGACCTGAGGTACCTGTAGTCAAAGACTTTCTTAATAGTATCATTCTCTACGGTCTTGAGAGTACCTTTGTCGCAGTTAAACGCCATGTACTCTGTCTTTTTAGCGTTTAGGTGAAGTCCAATTTTATTGCACTCAATTTCCACTTTTGTCAGTAGCTGCTGTGCTTCCTCCATCTGGTCAGAGAGCAGGACTATATCATCTGCAAAATTGAGATCTGTGAGTGTAACTGGTCTGACCCTTTTGGTTCGCCCTGGTTTTATGGTAAACCCAAGCTTGTCATGATCTTTGGTAGCTTGACGCAGAGTGTAATCAAGGACGATTATAAAGATGTAGGGTGCCAGAGTGTCTCCTTGCAGAACACCAGCTAGGAGCTCGAACACTGCTGTTTCTCTGTCTGGTGATACAACCTTCGCCATGGTTTTGGTATAGCTGGACTCTATTGCTCTCAGTAGACGGTCTGACACTCTGTAAGCTTTCAGGATCTTCAGCATTTTACCTTGGTGAATGGAGTCAAAAGCTTTGCGAAAATCGATGTAAGTAAGCACAGCTGGTAGGTTGTTCTTCTTGACTTCCTCGATGATCCTACGGAGAGCAAGTATTTATATTGCTGTTGTGTGCGTCTGCCAAAAACCATTCTGATTGAATTTTAGCTTAGGGCCAATGGCGGTGCGAATCCTGTTCAAGATCATCGGACTGTATAACTTTGCTACGATGCAGGTCAAGCTGATACCGCAGTAGTTATCTGTCTTTGTGAGGGATCCAGACTTGGGGACTGGGATAATGTTTGAGAGTGACTACTGTTCTGGTTTGTCGCCTTTCATCAGTGCCATATTACATATGTCCAGCAAGATGTTGTCCAGGTCGCAGTTCTTCAGGACATCTGGTGGTATCCCATCTGGTCCAGCGCTCCTGCCCTGTTTGAGTGCATATTTGGCCTTCTTCAGTTCCTCAATGGTGAATGGGCCGTCATCGATGTCGACTTGCATTAGTATCGTGGGTATGTCCTCTTCTTCTTCCATGATCGTTGGAGGGCTTCCCAGCAGGTTCTTAAAGTGGGTAAACCATGTCTGGACATGATCCTCTGCTGTTTTACCACTTATTTGACCTGATGGGGACTTCTTCCGTCTAATGATCTCATTGACTAGGCGCCATACTGCTCCATGCTGCATGTCTTCATTAGCAGCTTCTATCTCTCTAATCCTCTCAGCTAGTTCCTCTTCCTGCAGTCAGTCGTAGGTGGCAAAGAGATTCTTCTTTGCTGTCTTGAACTTGTCTCTTAGCTCTTCTGTTTCGCTCCTTCTAAGGTCGGCGTGACAAGCATTGACCACACTTCTTGCTGCGACGACGTCAGGATGTTTCGAGATCCGACTCTTCTTGATTCGCTTCACCGTAGGAAAACTCTTTGTTGCATCTGTGTGTGCGTCTATGAGCCGTTGACAGCGGGTGCTGGCAGTCTCTTCCTCTCCCCTTTCCAGTGGGCCGAAGCGATTTCTCACCTCCACTGTGTACTGGGCTTGAAGAACAGGTTGTGAGGAGAATGCCTTCCAGTGTATCTTCTCCTTGGGACCTGTGGCTTTGGGTTGCTGCAGGCTCAGTCTCACTTGCATTGACACTACTCTGTGGTCAGAACTGACCGAGTTGAAGGTGCTGTAGGCTTCTGTGTTGATCACACAATTCACCATTTTGTTCTTACGAGGAAATCAAGAGAGCTGAAAGAAATCATGAGGTTGCTTTAACAATAAGGTGAAGGAGAATCCGAAGGGATTCTATAGATATGTTAAGAAATAAAGGATTGCAAGGAACAAAATTGCTCCTCTGAGAGATCGGAATGGTAATCCATGCATGGAGCCATAAGAGATGGGGGAGGTCTTAAACACATTTTTTGCATTGGTATTTACTCAGGAGACAGACACAGAGTCTATAGAAGTGAGGCAAAATGTCATCAACTTCTTGGACCCAATACAGATTACAGAAGAGGAGGTTTTTGTTATCTTGAGACAAATTAGGACTGGATTAATCCCCAGGGCCTAACAAGGTGTTCCCTTGGACCCTGCAGGAGGCAAGTGAAGAAATTGCCGGGGCCCTAGCAGAGATATTTAAATCATCCTTAGCAACAGGTGAGGTATCAGAGGATTGGAGAATCACCAAAGTTGTTCCACTGTTTAAGAAAGGCTCTAAAAATAAACCAGGAAATTATAGGCTGGTGAGCCTGACATCAGTAGTGGGAAAATTATTGGAAGGTATTCTAAGGGCCCGGATATATGAGTATTTGGATAGACATGGACAGATTAAGGAAAGTCAGCATGGGTTTGTGCTTGGTAGGTCATGTCCAACCTACCTAACAGAGTTTTTCAAGGAAGTTACCAAGAAAGTTGATGAAGGCAAGGCAGTGATGATCTCTACATGGACTTTAGCAAGGCATCTGACAAGGTCCCGCATGAGAGGTTGGTCAAAAAAGGTTCAGTTGCTTGGTGTTCAAGATGTGGTAGGAAATTGGATTAGATATTGGCTTTGTGGGAGAAGCCAGAGAGTGGTAGTAGATGGTTGCCTCTCTGACTGGAGGCCTGTGACTAGTGGAGTGCTGCAGGGATCTGTGCTGGGTCCATTATTGTTTGCCATCTATGTCAATGAATTGGATAACAATGTGGTTAAGTGGATCAGCAAATTTGAGGATGACTCCAAGATTGGGGGTATAGTGGACAGTGAGGAAGACTATCATGGGTTGCAGTAGGATCTGGACTAGCTGGACAAATGGGCTGAAAAATGGCAGATGGAATTTAATGCAGACAAGTGCAATGTCTTGCACATTGGTAGGACCAACCAGGGTAGGTCTTACACAGTGAACAGTAGGACACTGATGAGTGTGGTGGAACAAAGAAATCTGGGAATACAGGTCCATAGTTCATTGAAAGTGGTGTCACAGGTAGCAAGGGTTGTAAAGAAAGTTTTTGGCACATTGGTTCATAAATCTACCTAGTGAGTACAGGTTATGTTGTGTTGGTTTTATAAGGCATTGGTGATGCCTAAATTGGAGTATCATGTGCAGTTTTGGTCACCTACCTACAGGAAAGATGTAAGTAAGGTTGAAAGAGTTCAGAGAAAAATTACAAGGATGTTGCTGGATCTTGAGGACCTGAGTTATAAGGTAAGATTGAATAGGTTAGGACTTTATTCCTTGGAACATATAAGATTGAGGGAATACGTGATAGAGGTAGAGTATACAAAATTATGAGGGGTAAATGCAGGCAGGCTTCTTCCACTGAGGTTAGGTGGGACTACAACTGGAGGTCATGGGTTAAGGGTGAAAGATGAAAAGCTTAAGGGAAACATGAGGGGAAACTTCTTCACTCAGAAGCTTGTGAGAGCGTGGAATGAGCTGGCAGCACAAGTGATCCATGTGAGCTCGATTTCAACATTTAAGAGACGTTTGGATAGGTACATTGATGGTAAGGGTATAGAGACCTATGGTCTTGGTGCAGGTCGATGTGAGCAGGCAGTTTAAGTGGTTCGGCATGGACAAGACAGGTTGAATGGCCTGTTTCTGTGCTGTACTTTTCTATGATTCTATGGCTATTGCAGCATTCAAACGAGCTTCATTTTTTTTCTAACCCTTTTCTCCCAGTAACCCCTAACTCCCTTACCAATGAAGAGCCTACCAGTCTCTGCTTTAAATACACTCAGTGGCTTGGCCTGCGTAACCTTCTGTGGCAATGAATTTCACAGATTCACCACCCTCTGGCTAAAGAAATTCCTCCTCCAACACAAGCAATTCTGCAGAAGCTGGAAATCTTAATGAAGGTCTTGATGAGAATAATCAACTGTCTATTCCCCTCCGTAGATGCTGCCTGACCTCCAGCGTTTTGTGTGTGTTACTCGGAATTCCTCTTCATCTCAGTTCTAATGGGACGTCTCTTTATTCTGAGGCCGTGCCCTCGGATCCTAGACTCTCCTACAGATGAAACACTCTCTACACCCCCACTCTAACCATGGTTTTCTATCAGAATATAGAATAGTACTGTACAGCATGAACACAGGTTCACCATGCCTGTGCTGGGCATATTCCATGACCAAGTCAGTGAGAGCCATGATCCTATTCCTGATCTCTGGTTCGCCCCATTCTACACATCTCCTTCATGGTGACTAATTCATCTTCCCAGCCACGCTGCCAGCTCTCACTAAGCAGCATAAGAACAAACGAATTTGCAGAAAGTCCGCATACATCAGCTGACATTCCCAAACCAACGGACTCCAGCTCAGCGACTTCTCAGGCCCAGTTCTCGGTTTGCAAGCTGGTTACCGCAGTGGTTCCTTGGTCTGAGTGCTCATCTCCTGTTGGGGGGTTTTACCGAGGGCCATTTGCAAGGGGTGCAGTCGTCCCCCAAGACCATATCTTGCCGCCGCCACTCTCACCACGTGGGGAGGTTCAAATGTCCACGTCCCATGATTCGTAGAGGCCACCCTCAGTACCTGTTTGAGAATTGGTCCCATTAAGTGATCCCTATCTCAGCCAGGTCAGGGTCTGCTCCCTTCCCCCACCCTCAACTCTGCCATCCACCCAAGCTGCTGTGGCTGAGGATCTGTTGGGTTACGGTCTACACTGTTTATATTCTCAGAGTAATAAAGCACATAATAAAAGTGTTGACCAGGATGTCTATCTAAGCCAATCCCATTTGTCTGCAGATGGCGTAAGTTCCTCGGTTTAGAGTCTAAACCATTACCAACCATGTAGCTATTGTAATAGTATCCACTTCCTTTAGCAGCTCTTTCCACACACACACCACCCTGTGTGGAAAACTTTCCCCTCACCTTAAACCTGTGCTCTCTAAACTATTCACATCTACCTGCTCCTCTTGCAGCTCTTTTCATATACCTACTCCTCCTCTGCCCCCTCCCAGTTTTAGGCTTTCCTGTCCTGTGATAAAGACTGTTTGTGCACCTCATTTTAAAAAAAAACTTCTATAAGGTACCTTGGCTGAGATCCTCCCTTTTCTCCTTATAACTCAAGACCACATGAATATTTTCTGCACTGAATCTTTTTGGCAATGTTATGGTAGGCATGGGAGATTTTAAAATGGGAAAATCAAGTTGGCAATGGACCTCAAAAGAGTGAGTTTGCTGAATGCCTAAGAGATGGCTTTTTAGAACAGTTTGTCGTTGAGTCAACCAGGGGATCAGCTATACTGGATTGGGTGTTATATAATGAACCAGAGGCGAATAGGGAGTCGAAGGTAAAAGAACCCTCAGGAACCAGTGATCACAATATGATTGAGTTTGACTTGAAATTGGACAGAGAGAAAGTAAAGTCTGATGTGGCAGTATTTCAGTTGAGTAAGGGAAATTACAGTGGTATGAGAGAGGAACTGGCCAAAGTAAGGAAGGAGCTGCTGGCAGGGACGTCAGCAGAGCAGCAATGGCGTGTGTTTCTGGGGAAAATGAGGAAGGTGCAGGACATAAGTATTCCAAAAATGAACAAATACTCAAATGGTAAAATAGTACAACCATGGCTGACAAGGGAAGTCAAAGCTATTGTAAAAGCAAAAGAAAGGGCATACAACAAAGCAAAAATTAGTGGGAAGATAGAGGGGTGGGAAGTTTTCAAAAACCTACAGAGAGCAACTAAAAAATAACATCAGAAGGGAAAAGATGAAATATGAAAGCAAGCTAGCAAATAATATCAAAGTGGAAAGTAAAAGCTTTTTCAAGTGTGTTAAAAATAAAAGAGAAATGAGAGTAGATATAGGACCGCTAGAAAATGAGGCAGGAGAAATAATAACGGGGGGCAAAGGTATGGCTGATGAACTAAATGAGTATTTTGCATCAGTCTTCACTGTGGAAGACATGCCTGATGTTGTAGTGTGTGAAGGAAGAGAAGTGGGTGCAGTTACTGTTACAAGAGAGAAGGTGCTTGAAAAACTGAAAGACCTAAAGGTACATTAGTCACCCAGACCAGATGAACTGCACCCTCGAGTTCTGAAAGAGGTAGCATTAGAGATTGTAGTGACATTAGAAATGATCTTTCAAAAATCATTGGACTCTGGCATGGTGCCGGAGGACTGGAAAATTGCAAATGTCACTCCACTCTTTAAGAAATAAGGAAGGCAGCAGAAAGGAAATTATAAACCAGTTAGCCTGACCTCAGTGGTTGGGAAGATGTTAGAGTCAATTGTTTTGGATGAAGTGATGGAGTACTTGGTGACACAGGACAAGATAGTACATGACAGTAGAGGAGGCCATGTATGCCCGACCTGCTGAGTTTCTCCAGCGTGTTGTGTATGTACATACATGGCCTTCTCTACTGCCATGTTGAGGCTAAACTCAGACTGGAGGAGCAACACCTCACATACCGTCTAGGTAGTCTCCAGCCCCTTGGTATGAACATAGCATTCTCCAACTTCTGGTAATTCCCTCCCCCTATCCCTATTTCACTCTGCCCCCTCCCCCAGCTGCCTATCACCTCCCTCATGGTTCTGCCTCCTTCTGCTACCCATTGTGTTTTCCCCTATTCCTTCTTCACCTTTCCTGCCTATCACCTCCCTGCTTCCCCTCCTCCATCCCTTTATCTTTCCCCTTACTGGTTTTTCACCTGGAACCTACCAGCCTTCTCCTTCCCACCCTCCCCCCACCTTCTTTATAGGGCCTCTGCCCTTCCCTCTTCAGTTCTGACGAAGAGTTCCGGCCCGAAATGTTGGGTTTCCACAGATGCTGCCTGACCTGCTGAGTTCCTCCAGCGTGTTGTAAATGTTGCTTTGACCCCTGCATCTGCAGAGTATTTTGTGTCAGAGATACAAGGCAACAGGGGAGAAATTTAAGAGACCTGATTTCTTTACACAAGAGGGCAGGGAATATCTAGAATGAGCTTCCAGAGGAAGTGGTTGAGGCAGTTAGAACTGCAACATTTAAGAGGTATTTGGATAGGTAAATGGGGAGGGACTTAGAGGATTATGGGCTGAACGTAGGCTAACAGAGCTAGCAAGGAGGATATTGTGGTTAGCATGGACCAGATGGGCCGAAGGACCTATTTCTGTGCAGTGAGTCTGGGTTAACAACCTTGCTACAAAGGATCCCAGAGGGAGGAGCATCAGTGTAATGTTAAAGTTTGATGGAGGGAAACTTGAGTCTGAAACTGATGACCTAAATTTATGTGAAATTACTTCCCATGGTATGAAGGCAGACAACAGACCAGTGTTGAAACAGGCGCTTCAAACATCTCAGCAAAGGTACAGGAAGGAAGGCAGGAAGCATGCTCCTGCTGATGGGCGAGTCCAGAACCAGAGGCCACAGTTTAAGAATAAGGGGTAAGCCATTTAGAACGGAGTTGAGGGAAAACTTTTTCACCCAGAGAGTGGTGGATATATGGAATGCTCTGCCCCAGAAGGCTGTGGAGGCCAAGTCTCTGGATGCTTTCAAGAAAGAGATGGATAGAGCTCTTAAAGATAGTGGAATCAAAGGTTACTGCGCATTCACCCTTGTGATTTTAGACATCTCTTATGTTAATAGACAATAGGTGCAGAAATAGGCCATTCAGCCCTTTGAGCCAGCACCGCCATTCACTGTGATCATGGCTGATCATCCACAATCAGTATCCAGTTCCTGCCTTATCCCCATAACCTTTGATCCCCATAACTTTTGAGAGGGCTTAGGTTCCTGTTCTCTCTGTAACCCAAGGAGCAATTTTACTCAGAAGGGGATCAGTAAATAGAATGGACTGTGAGATAAAATGGCCGAATACATTAATGACATTTAAAAGGTTAGAGGAATATATGCCAAATAACACCAGCATAGATGGACATTTTGGTCAGCATGGACTAGTTGGGCTGAAGTGACTCTATGACTGTGAGAAGATACACAATCCTTGACTAACAGAGGATGAGATTCGATTTGAAAGATACGGCACCAAGTGTGACAATTGGAAGGATGTAAAAGGATTGGGAAAATTTAAAAACCAGCAAAGAGGGAGAAAATGAGCAAATAATGTAAAAATGGAACTTTAACTTAGATGAATGAAGTTGGGAACTATCGGAAAATGGAAGAAATTGTAAATGATCATTTGGAATTAGTTTTCATGGTAGAAGACAAAAACATCCCAATAACAACAGACAATTAAGGAGAGCTACGAGGGAAACAGTGATAAGTCTCCTGGACCCAATGGTCTGCTTCCTGAGTTTATTTTATTTTACATTACAGCACGAGAGGAAGCCATTCTGCTCATTGACCCTGTGCTAGCTCTCAGAACAACCCCATTCTCTCAGTTTATTCTCCTGTCAAAAGGTTTTTACTAATAGTCATACTTTATTAATCCCGGGGGAAATTGTTTTTCGTTACAGTTGCTCCCTGAATAATAAATAGTAATAGAACCATAAATAGTTAAATAGTAATATGTAAATTATTCCAGTAAATTATGAAATAGTTCCAGGACCAGCCTATTGGCTCAGGATGTCTGACCCTCCAGGGGAGGAGTTGTAAAGTTTGATGGCCACAGGCAGGAATTACTTCCTATGACGCTCAATGCTGCATCTCTGGTTGAATGTACTCCTGTGCCCACCCAGTACATTATGTAGTGGATGAGAGACATTCACCAAGATGGCATGCAACTTAGACAGCATCCTCTTTTCAGATACCACCGTCAGAGAGTGCAGTTCCATCCCCACAACATCACTGGCCTTACAAATGAGTTTGTTGATTCTGTTGGTGTCTGCCACCCTCAGCCTGCTGCCCCAGCACACAACAGCAAACATGATAGCACTGGCCACCACAGACTCGTAGAACATCCTCAGCATCGTCCGGCAGACGTTAAAGGACCTCAGTCTCCTCAGGAAATAGAGACAGCTCTGACCCTTCTTGTAGACAGCCTCAGTGTTCTTTGACCAGTTCACTTATTGTCAATTCGTATCCCCAGATATTTGTAATCCTCCACCATGTCCACACTGACCCCCTGGATGGAAACAGGGGTCACTGGTACCTTAGCTCTCCTCAGGTCTACCACCAGCTCCTTAGTCTTTTTCACATTAAGCTGCAGATAATTCTGCTCACACCATGTGACAAAGTTTCCTACCGTAGCCCTGTACTCAGCCTCATCTCCCTTGCTGATGCATCCAACTATGGCAGAGTCATCCGAAAACTTCTGAAGATGACAAGACTCTGTGCAGTAGTTGAAGTCCGAGGTGTAAATGGTGAAGAGAAAGGGAGACAAGACAGTCTCCTGTGGAGCCCTAGTGCTGCTGATCACTCTGTCGGACACACAGTGTTGCAAGCACACGTACTGTGGTCTGCCAGTCAGGTAATCAAGAATCCATGATACCAGGGAAGCATCCACCTGCATCGCTGTCAGCTTCTTCCCCAGCAGAGCAGGGCAGATGGTGTTGAACGCACTGGAGAAGTCAAAAAACATGACCCTCACAGTGCTCGCTGGCTTGTCCAGGTGGGCGTAGATACGGTTCAGCAGGAAGACGATGGCATCCTCAAATCCTAGTTGGGGCTGGTAGGCGAACTGGAGGGGATCTAAGTGTGGCCTGACCATAGGCCGGAGCAGCTCCGGAACAAGTCTCTTCAGGGTCTTCATGATGTCGGAGGTCAATGCCACCGGTCTGTAGTCATTGAGGCCGCTGGGGTGCGGCATCTTTGACACAGGGACGAGGCAGGACGTCTTCCACAATACAGGAACCCTCTGGAGCCTCAGGCTCAGGTTGAAAGGGACTATTTTGTTAGGAGTCTTTGAGAATGGAAGAGGGTGGATACAGGGGAACCAGTAAATGTGGTTTTAGATTCCCTGAAGGCACTTGATATAGTGCCACATAAAAGGTTCCTGCACAAGAACATCTTATGTTGAGGATTAATGGCATGGATAGGGTAGTAGCTCACTAACAGAATAAAGAGCCAGGACAATACGATCTCTTTTGCATTGGCAATCGGTAACCAATGTCGAATGACAAGGAAGGTGTGCTGGCATCTCTGCTTTATTGTGAGGTTAAGAACGATTGCCTCATCACCAAACTTCTACAGATGTACTACTGAAAGTTTCCTGACTAGTTTCATTAGGCTTGGACAGCAATTTGAATGTGCAGCAGTGCAAGCTGTTGAAGAGAATAGTGGACTCAGCTCAATACATCATGGACACAACCCTCCCCACCATTGGTAGTATCTGCAGATGGTGCTGCCCCAACAAAGACATCATCAAAGATCCCCACCATTTGGGCTATGCCACCTTCTCACAGTTACCATCGGACAGGAGGCATAGAACTCTGAAGTCCCACCAGTTTAAGAACAGCTATTTCCCTTCAACCATTTGGTTCTTTAACCAATTCATTATAACAAATTTGCTCCATAACAGACTTCGATTTTTTTTGTTCTAATTTTATTCTTTCTTGAATAATTTATGTTTATCTTGTGAATGCCCTGTGCCTATGATGGTGTGGTAAGTAAGATTCTCATTGCACTCGTGCACACATCTACTTAAATCAATCACACCTATCAATTCAACTTGATTAGAGGTTTGCAAGTGTTGGGCCTTGAACATGTTGCATTGCTGATTGAGATGGAGGCACATTTAGATTAGCATTAAGGGTAAAAACCCAAAATGTCAACTGTCCGTTTCCCTCTCCAAATGCTGCATGACCCAGAGCTCTTAGAGCATCTTGCATGTTATTCCAGACTTACGGCATCTGCAGTGTGTTGTGTCTCTGAATTGCTACTCCATTGTGAAGCCTCTTCCAATAATGTCAGCCTTGAAAGCTTACCGCCTCTCTCTGACGGGAGATTCCTCTTTCACTGCTTCGCCGCTGTTCTCCTGCTCTTCAAACCATGTTAGTCCAGATGAAAGGACTCAATCTGAAACTTTGACCACCCACTTCATAGATGCAGCCCAACCAGCTAAATTCTTCCAGTGTTTTTGCGTCACTATAGAGCATTGGTCTTTATTGTGAGTGGTGCAGTTTATCACAGTGGGGAATTCCTGATCCAACTTTACAGGGAGCAGGTGAATTCACACCCAGAACACTGTAAAGTCTTGGTCTCCATATTTAAGGGTCAGTGTGCTGACATCAGAAACTGTGTAGAGGAGGATCACAGGGTTGATTCCCAGAATGAAGGGGTTGACATATGAAGGGAGGTTGAGCAGCTTGGGCAGATACTGGATTGAGAATAATAGTAAGTGATTTTATTAAAACATAAACACGAGGAAATCTGCAGATGCTGGAATTTCAAGCAAGACACACAAAATGCTGGTGGAACACAGCAGGCCAGGCAACATCTATAGGAAGAGGTACAGGCGACGTTTCAGGCAGAGACCCTTTGTCAGGACTAACTGAAAGAAGAGATAGTAAGAGATTTGAAAGTGGGAGTGGGAGATCCGAAATGATATGAGAAGACAGGAAGGATGGGGTGGAGCTAAGAGCTGCAGAGTTGATTGTCAAAAGGGATACAAAGCTGGAGAAGGGAGAGGATCATAGGCACGAGGCCTAGGGAGAGAGTAAGGGGGGAGGGGAGCCCAGAGGAAGATGGCGAGCAGGCAAGGAGTTATAGTGAGAGGGGCAGAGGGAGAAAAGAGAGAGGAAAAAAAGGGAAAAAATAAAAAATAAATGATGGGGTAAGAAGGGGAGGAGGGGTATTAACGGAAGTTAGAGAAGTCAATGTTCATGCCATCAGTTTGGAGGCTACCCAGATGGAATATAAGGTGTTGTTCCTCCAACCTGAGTGTGGTTTCATCTTTACAGTAGAGGAGGCCATGGATAGACATACCAGAATGGGAATGGGACGTGGAATTAAAATGTGTGGCTACTGGGAGATCTTGCTTTCTCTGGCGGACAGAGCATAGATGTTCAGCGAAACGGTCTCCCAGCCAGCGTCCGGTTTCGCCAATATATAGAAGGCCGCACCGAACGCAGTATATCACACCAACCTGATGGCATGAACATTGACTTCTCTAACTTCCATTAATGTCCCTCCTCCCCTTCTTACCCCATCCCTTATTTATTCCCTTTTTTCCTCCCTCTGTCCCTCTCACTATAACTGCTTGCCTGCTCTCCATCTTCCTCTGGGCTCCCCTCCCCCTTTCTCTCTCCCTAGGTCTCCCATCCCATGATCCTCTCCCTTCTCCAGCCTTGTATCCCTTTTGTCAATCACCTGTCCAGCTCTTGGCTCCATCCCTCCCCCTCCTGTCTTCTCCTATCATTTTGGATCTCCCCCTCCCCTTCCCACTTTCAAATCTCTTACTATCTCTTCTTTTAGTTAGTCCTGACAAAGGGTCTTGGCACAAAACGTCAACTGTACCTCTTCCCAGGGATACTGCCTGGCCTACTGTGTTGCACCAGCGTTTTGTGTGTGTTGCTTTATTAAAACATACAAGTTTTTGAGGAGGGTTCTACAGCATGGTCACTGGGATGGGATTTCTCCTAATGGGACATAGTTTCAGAATAAGAGATCACCCACTTCAGACACAGAGGAGGAGGAACAACTTCTCTCGGGGAGGGGAAGGGGTGACTCTCTGGAGCTGCCTCCCGCAGACAGTGGTGGAGATGAAGTCACTGCATGCATTCAAGGTGAAGACTGACATTTAGAAACCACAGGGCAGTTATGGGGTTCAGAGAGAGAGTGGCGAGGAGGCCAAGACTGGATCAACTTAAGCAACACACATCAAAGTTGCTGGTGAACGCAGCATCTCTACCTCTTCCTAGAGATGCTGCCTGGCCTGCTGCGTTCACCAGCAACCTTGATGTGTGTTGCTTGAATTTCCAGCATCCTCGTGCTGGATCAACTTAAGCCCAATTTATACTTCTGCATCAAATGTACGCCGTAGGTACTGCGTACCCTACGCCGTAGGGTGACATGCACCTCCCCAAAAATGTAAGTCATGTGTCGCGGCGACGCAGACTGCAAGAACTGTGATTGGTCAGCTTGGTAGCATCGCATTACCGGTTGCTTTTCTCCGCCATGTCTGTACACTGATGCGAAATAAATGGTTGGAGACGACGAACGAAATCGTCAAATCTACCTGCCGACATCCGAAAATATTTGAAATGCATTTCCTCGTCCATGTCTCTCACGAAGAAACTCAACACAGTGGCATAGAAACCTCACCGCCAACTAGCATTTTGGTGAATTGCAGAGCAACACAGACACAACTACACATGCTCACTACGGCGTAGGGCTACGCAAAAGTATAAATCAGACCTAAGGCGTAGCCCATACGCACAAGTATAAATCAGCCTTACGGTGGCTTTCAATGAAGGAACAGGCTCATCCCAAGGAATATGTAGATAGCCCTACTAGAGAGGAGACAACACTAGACCTCCAATGGGAAATGAGTCTAGGCAAGTGACTGAGGTATCAGTGGGGGAGCACTTTGGGAGGTGACTGTAATTTTACTCGATTTAGAATTAAGTGGTTAAGGCGTCGGTCTAGTGACTGAAGGTCGCTAGTTCGAGCCTCAGCTGAGGCAGTGTGTGTGTCCTTGATCAAGGCACTTAACCACACATTGCTCTGTGACGACACCAGTGCCAAGCTGTATCGGCCCTAGTGCCCTTCCCTTGGACAACATTGGTGTTGTGGAGAGGGGAGACTTGCAGCATGGGCAACTGCCAGTCTTCCATACAACCTTCGCCCAGGCCTGCACCCTGGAAACCTTCCAAGGTGCAAATCCATGGTCTCACGAGACTAACAGATGCCTAAAAAAAAACATACAACAATACAGCACAGTATGGGCCCTTTGGCCCACAATTCTGTGCTGACTTACATAAAACTACTTCACAATTAATCTAACTCTTCCCTCCTACACACACTAAGCCCTCCACTTTTTTTACATCCATATGCCTAAGTCTCTTAAAGATCCCTAATGTATCAGCCTCAGCCACCATTCCTGGCAGTAAATTCCACACACCCATGACTCCTTGTGTAAAATATATCTCTGACATTGCCCCCGAAATTTCCTCCACTCACTTTAAATGAATGTCCTCCTGGGGAAAAAGGTGGGGGCTGTCACCTCTATCTGTGCCTTTCATTATCTTACACCCCTCTGTCAAGTCACCTTTCATCCTCTGCTGCTCCAAAAAGTCTGATTTAAAATAGTTATGGAAAAGGGCAGGACTTCTCTAGAAATTTAAGCCATAAATTGGGTCAAGGCTCATTATATCAGCATTAGACAGGAAGCTGCATACCCGACGCAGACTGGGAGACCGCTTTGCTGAACACCTACGCTCTGTCCGCCAGAGAAAGCAGGATCTCCCAGTGGCCACACATTTTAATTCCACATCCCATTCCCATTCTGACATGTCTATCCACGGCCTCCTCTACTGTAAAGATGAAGCCACACTCAGGTTGGAGGAACAACACCTTATATTCCGTCTGGGTAGCCTCCAACCTGATGGCATGAACATCGACTTCTCTAACTTCCGCTAATGCCCCACCTCCCCCTCGTACCCCATCTGTTACTTATTTTTATACACACATTCTTTCTCCTACTCTCCTTTTTCTCCCTCTGTCCCTCTGAATATACCCCTTGCCCATCCTCTGGGTCCCCCCCGCTTGTCTTTCTCCCCGGATCTCCTGTCCCATGATCCTCTCGTATCCCTTTTGCCTATCACCTGTCCAGTTCTTGGCTCCATCCCTCCCCCTCCTGTCTTCTCCTATCATTTTGCATCTCCCCCTCCCCCTCCCCCTCCAACTTTCAAATCCCTTACTCACTCTTCCTTCAGTTAGTCCTGACGAAGGGTCTCGGCCTGAAACGTCAACTGCACCTCTTCCTAGAGATGCTGCCTGGCCTGCTGCGTTCACCAGCAACTTTTATGTGTGTTGCTTGAATTTCCAGCATCTGCAGAATTCCTGTTGTAAGCTGCATACGTTGATTGGGACAGCCTGTTGTTAGGTAAAGGGACATCTGCCAAGTGGGGGACGTGCTTTAAAATCAGGAGTGTGTCTGGGGCCAACAGAATGAATGGCAAGACTAGTGGAATGAGGAAATCCTGGCTGAGGAGAGAGAGAGGCTCTGACTGGGGAAAAGGAGGCAAATATCAGTAGGCAGCTGGGATTGAGTGAATCCTTGAAGAGTATAAGAGATGTAGCAATATGCTTAAAGAGGAAATCAAGAAGGACATGAGATCTCTTTGGCATCCTATCCCAAGAGATTATTTACATATTTTACAAGCAAAAGAATAACTAGAGAGAGAATTGGCACCCCCGAAGGAGCAGTATGGTCATTCATGTGCCTGAAATGAATATTTCTCATCTGAAGACCACAGACGCTGGAGGGTTCAGGGAAGAAAACAGATGTCCCAAAACACATTCCAAAAGAGGAGATGTACACAAAGATGGATCAATTGCTGGGAGCCAGGCAGAGGATGACCTCCCAGTCTCTGTCACTCTCTCCACCCCCCCTCTGCCCACCTAGCTCCATACGTTCTCCAATGCCTCCTCATCTAGAATCACCCATCGCTTGCCTCACCCCCCCCCCCCTTTATACTAACCATCTCCCGTTTATATCCTCAGAGCTGATGCAGGGTCTCAATCTGTAACGTCAACCATCCATTTCCCTCCACAGATGCCGCCTGACCTGTAGTTTTTTTTGTTGGTCCGGATTCTAGCATCACAATCCTGTGCATCTTCAGAGATTTGTGTATCTTCATTATCCATGGGTGAAGTACTGGCTGCATGGAGGATGGCTGACACTGTGCCTTTATTTAAGAGGGGCTGCAAGGACAAACCAGGAACTACAGACCGGTGAACCTGACGTCAGTGGTGGGGATGTATCTGGAGGGATTTCTGAGGGACAGGATTTACCAGTGTTTTTGAAAGGCAAGGCACTGGTGCTGGGCCCACTGTTACTTGTCATCTAAATTAACCATTTGGATAAGAAGATGACATGACTGGCAAATTTGCAAATGACACCAAAAGTTGACAGTGAAAAGAGTTACAATGGGAGATAATGGTCAACTGGGAAAGTGGGTAGATGGATTTGAACTGAGGCAAGTACAAAACAATGGATTTTGTGAAATTAAACCAGGGCAGGACTTGCACAGTAAATCGGAGGGCCTTGGGGAGTGTTGCTGGCACTGTTTTCCCTGAGGAGGCTGAGAAATGACCTCGTAGAACATTATAAAATCATGAGGGCCATAGATAAGGTGGATTGTCAGGTAGAGGAGTCTAAAACTAGAGGGGAAAGATTTAAAATGAGAGGGGAAAGACTTAAAGGGGACCTGAGGGGCAAGATGTTCCACCCAAAATGTGGTGGGATGTGGAATGGAGGCTGTCAGAAAAGGTGGGTACAATTACAACATTTAGAAGACGTTTAGACAGGTCATGTGGATAGAAAAGGGTTACAGGGATATAGACCAAACATGAGCAAATGGAACTAGCTCAGGAATGCACCTTGGTCAGCATGGACAAGATGGGCTGAAGGGTCTGTTACCACACCTCATAACTTGATGACAACAAGCTTTAAAAAAAAACTCCATTTTGGATTTAATTAAAATGTTAGACAAATAAAACAAGAGACGAAGGGGATGGCAGACCAACAATGTACCCGCCTACACTGTACAATGCCCCAGAGAGCAGATGCACGCAGGAGACGCCAGCCAGAGCAGATGGCACCAGGTAAGACTGAGCCGTGCCCTCCGTCCAGACGCGGTGGTTACAATGGTGCAGCAGCCAGCAGATGGAGCAAGGGGTGGGGTTGGGAACAGAGGAACCAAAGGGGAGAAGGGAGGGGTTAGGCAGAAGAGGGAAGCAAGGGCGAGGGGAGGCAGAGAAGAGGAAATGGAAATCAGAGGGAAGGTGTCAGAGAGTGAGGGAAGGAAATTGGGAACAGCAAAAGATGGGGTTTCAGGGAATAAGGAAAGGAAGGTACATGGGAGGGTAGTGCGGAGAGAGCAAATGAGTAAGGGCAAGGTGATAGGGAGGGGGAGGGGGAGATGGGGTTGGGGTGGGAACGAGGGGGAAGGGGAGGGAGAGAGAGGGGAAGGCGAGGGAGAGGGGGTAGGGGAGAGTGGGATAGGGGAGGGAGAGAGGGGGAGGGGAGGGGAGGGGAGGGAGAGGGTGATGGGGTGGGGAGAGGCAGGGGAGAGCACAGGCAGGTGGGAGGGGAGAGGAAAAGGGGTGAAGGGAGAGAGGTGAATGGGATTGAGAGGAGAGAAGGGGTTTGATGTAGAGTGGGTCAGAGTACAAGGAGGCAAGGTGTGTGGAGTTTGGGAAGGGAGGAGTACCTGAGCTGAACTGTGGGACTGTGGGATAGGGTTAGGAGTAGGAGGAATGGAGATGGGGACAGGAGTTGAGAATGAGGATGGAGATAGGGTTGGGGACGATAAGGTGGGTCAGGGATAGGGCTAAGAGGGGTGGGGAAGGGTGTGCACTGCGCTGCTAGTCCTCGGTTTAGTTGGCAAACGATGTGCTGGTGGATGCTTGGTTCGAGTCCGACGAAGTTGCTTCTCCTGAGGAGGGAAACAAATCGGTGATAATGAAGCTGGTTCATCTGCTTGAGGGAACCCTCTCCTCCTCCATCCCTCAAGCTCATGACCCACCACCAGTCACCTTTCCCTGGCACCCTCCTGACCCTACTGATGCTTCGCCCAGGGAGTAAGCGCGGGTTGAAGATCCAGACTACAGACATCTACGGGCACAGTCTGAGCAGTGGCAATCAAAAACAGACAAGAGCACACACACATGTCTAACCTTTTGACAGAAGGATTGTCATCAATACAACAACTCAAAGCGTTTATTCCTAGGACACTGCCTTCAGAACCTCCCACAGACATGTCCTGGGGCAAGGATGACAGCCTTCCAAATGCAATGACCTCTGTGTGAGGCGAGACTTTTCCCAGCATCACACAGCACAGAAACCAAATTCCCCACCATTGAGGACATCTTCAAAGGGTGGCATTTCAAGAAGGCAGCATAGATCACTAAGGGCCCTCACGATCCCTCACATGCCCTCTTCTCATTACTAACAATGGGAGATGGAACAGAACAGAAGCCTGAAGACTCACACTCAACTTTTCAGGAAAAACTTCTTCCTCTCCAGCATATTTTTGAATGGTCCATGCACTGACAAACACTGCGCGACTATTTTGCTCTTTTTTGCACTACTTATCCATTTTTTCATTCATTTCTCTCTTATTGTAAGATAGTAATTTTTTTTTATGTATTACACTGTACTGTAGCTTAGCTGTTCGCATAATGTTTTACAGTGCCAGCAACCCAGGTTTAATTACATTTTTAAGGAGTCTGTATGTTCTTCCCATGACCTTGTGAGTTTCCTCTGCGTGCTCTGCTTTCCTCACACATTCCAAAGATGTACAGGTTAGGGTTAGTAAGATGTGGGCATGCTATGTTGGTGTCAGAAAGATGGCGATATTTGCAGGTTGCCCCTAGCATATTGAGTTGGTCATTGATGCAAACGATGCATTTCGCTGTATTTTTCGATGTAATGTGACAAAGCTAATCTTTCATCTTCAAATTACATGTCATATGCCAGTAATCACACATCTGATTCTCATTCTCACTAACTCGTCTATCAAATCCTATCTTCAGTTGCTCCGTAACCTCCTGTGTCTTGATGATTCGTGTGCTGATCCAGGTACTCCTTTAGAGTTGAAGTCCACTGCAACTCAGTCGGACATCAGCCAGCACCTGGTCCCTTGCCCAGTTTCCAGTGCTCTAAATCATTTCTGCCTCTACCACTCCCTCCAGCAGCACATTCCAAACCTCCTTTGGGCAAACAGAGGCAACTCAAATCCACTCTAGACCCCCTTCTCCTATATCTCCACCCTCTGGGCCATGATGCCACTGATATTGGGAAACCGTTCTTGCTATTTATACTACTAATGATCCTGTTAGGTTCCTATCCCACCTCCAATTTCTCCTGCTCTAGGGAGGACAGACCTAGCCTCTCCAATCTCTTCTTGTAACTGAAGCCCGCCATCTCAGGCAACTTCCCGCTGGGGGGGGGGGGGGGGCGGGAGGGGAACCTGCTGGAGGAACTTAAGAGCTCAGCAGTGAAAAGCATGAGAAGCCTCAAGCTCCTGTGTGTTAACATCTCCAAGGGCCCAACATATGGATGCATCAACAAAGAAGCTACACCTGATTGGGAATTTGAGATATGGAATGTCACTGAAGACTCCAGCAAATTCCTACAGTTCACCGTGAGAGCATTCTGACTGACTGCATCACTGTCTGATGTGGCAGCTCCAATGCACAGGATCGAAAAGAAGCTGCAGACGATTGCGGACTCAGCCAGCTCCACCATGGTACAACCCTTCCCAGTACCGAGGACACTGTTAAAAGATGATACTCAAGAAAACAGCATCCACCATTAAGGATCCTCACCAACTGCTACGTGCCCTCCTCTCAATAGATTGGATTAGATTCAACTTCATTGTCATTGTGCCGAGTACAGATACAAAGCCAATGAAATGCATTTAACATCTGACCAGAAATGCAAAGAATAGTGTTATTTACAAAATAACTGCGAATAAAAAAAGTGCTACAGCACACAAATATAAAAGTACTGAGACAGTAGAATGTGGGTATAATACTGCTTAGTGCTGTGATGTGAGTTTCAGCAGTGTCACAGCCTCAGGGAAGAAGCTCTTCCTGAGCCTGCTGGTGCGGGAGCAGAGGCTCCTGTAGCGCCTACCGGATGGGAGGAGAGTAAAAAGGCCATGGTTAGGGTGAGATGATAATGCTTTTCGCCCTGCCCAGGCAGTATTTATGGTAGATTACTATCATCAGGGAAGAGGTACAAGAGCCTGAAAACACACATTCAATGATTTAGGATTTAGGAAATGCTTCTTCCCCTCCACCATCAAATTTCTGGACAGTCCATGAACCTCTGAACACTAACCCATTATTCCTTTTCAGCGCTATTTATTTAATTTTTGTAATTCAGCTGCCACAGAACAACACACTTCACCAAAAATGTCAGTGATAGTAAACCTGATCCTGATCTCAGCATGTCGAGCAACGTCTTAGAAATTGCTGCAACACACACATAAAGTGTTGGAGGAGCTCAGCAGGCCAGGCAGCATCTGTGGAAAAGAGTAGAGTCGACGTTTCGGGTTGTGGCCCTTCGTCAGGGCTCAGCCCAAAACGTGGACTGTTTTCCACAGATGCTGCCTGGCCTGCAGTGTGTTGCTTTAGATTTCCTGCAGATTTTGTCTCAGGAATTGTTGATGCTTTGAGTGTCCATGCAGTGTTTTAACCCAGAAGACTGAAGGTTTCTTCCCCAACAACTGCCCCCCCCCACCCCAACCCCACTGCTACAGACGCTGCTTGGCTGCCGAGTTCCTTCAGTAGTTTGTTTGTTGCTCCAGATGCCAGCATTCAAAGACTTGTGTCACTGCTCTGGGGAATCCCCTCTTTTCCCTCTCAAGTGCCATCGCAATCTTCCTATAGTGCGGTGATCAGAACTACACAATATTGCAATGTTTTACTAGGACGTTCCTGAGCTTATGCTGAATGCCTGGCTGATGAAGGCAAAAATTCCATCTGTTTCCGGCCAAAACAATCAGCACCTAGTGGTCAGCTGAAACCAATCCCAGGATGACTTTCATTGATTGGCCATTGAACCAGTCGAGGACTCAGATGTTCTGAGGTAAACCACTTAAATATTTGTACTGGGGAGTGAGAGTTTGAGTTGACTTGAGTTTTGAGACTGGTGTGGATTTTCTGAATAAAGGGTTATTTAGAATTCCAGCTTATTCTATTGTCTGGCTTCAGGTCTCATCAGTAGTTATAGGTGAGTGAACACAACGAACTGGCGACGAGGTAATGTATTATAATGATATGGCAATTTCAGCAGAAGACTTGCGCAGAATCCTACAAGAGTAACAAACTAACTCAATTTGATGCGGCACAGCTGAAGTTAATTGAAACATTAACCGGCAGGTTGTCAGTGAGTCCAATCATGTTGGTGTCAAACACTGAACAGAACTCATACGAGTCACAAACAAGAGAAACTTTCAGATGTTGGAAATTACCGAGCCACACACACAAAATGCTGGAGGAACTCAGCCGGCCAGGCAGCATCGAGGAAAAGAGTACTGTCGATGTTTCGGGCTGAAACCCTTTGCAGGACTGGAGGAAAATAGTTGAGGAGTAGATTTAAAAACTGGGGGAGGGGAGAGATAAACACAAGGTGATAGGTGAAACCTAAAGGGGGTAGGGGGAAGTAAAGAGCTGGGAAGTTGATTGGTGAAAGAGTCAGAAGGCCATGGAAGAAAGAAAAGGGTGGAGGAGGGAGGCAATGGCAAGGAGATAAGGTGAGAGAGAGAGAGAGAGAGAGAGAGAGAGAGAGAGAGAAAAAGAAGAGAGGATGGGAAATAGTGAAGTGGGGGTGAGGGGGCATTACTGGAAGTTATAGAAATCGATGTTCATGCCATCAGGTTGAAGGCTACCAAACGGAATATAAGGTGTTGTTCCTCCAACCTATGCCATGGATAGACACATCGGAATGGGAATGGAAAGTCGAATTAAAATGAGTGACCACTGGGAAATCCAGCTTTTTCTGGCGGATAAAGCGTAGGTGCTTGGTGAAGCAGTCTCCCAATCTCTGTCGGGTCTCACCGATATACAGGAGGCCACACCGGGAACACCGGCCACAGTATATGACCCCAACAGACTCACAGGTGAAGTGTCGCCTCACTTGGAAGGACTGTTTAGGGCCCTGAGTGGTAGTGAGGGACGAGGTGTAGGGGTAGGGAAAGCACTTGTTCCAGTTGCAAGGATAAGTGCCGGGAGGGACAAATGAACAAGGGATTTGCATAGGGGGTGATCCCTGCGGAAAGCAGAAGGTTGGGGGGAGTGGGTGGGGAGGGAAAGATGTGTTTGGTAGTGGGATCCTGTTGGAAATGGTGTACGTTTCAGAGAATTATGTGCAGAACGCAGAGGCTGGTGGGGTGATAGATGAGGACAAGAGGACCCAATCCCAGGTAGGGTAGCAGGAGGTTGGGGTAAGAGCAGACATGTGTGAAATGGAAGAGATGCGATTGAGAGCAGCGTTGATGGTGGAGAAAGGGAAGCCCCTTTCTTTGAAAAGGAGGACATCTCCTTTATTCTAGAACGAAAAGCCTCATCCTCAGAGCAGATGCTGCAGAGGTGGAGGAATTGTGAGAAGGGGATGGCATTTTCACAAGTAACTGTGTGGGGAGAGGTATAGTCCAGGTAGACGTGAGAATCTATGGGTTTATAATAGATCTCAGTAGATAAGCTGTCTCCAGAGATAGACAGTGAAATCGAGAAAGAGGAGGGAGGTTTTGAAAATGGACCAGGTAAATTTGAGGGCAGGGTGGGAGTTGGGGGTAAAGTGGATGAAGTTGACGAGTTCAGCTTGGGTTCAGGAAGCAGCACCAATGTAGTTGGCAATGTAGCGTAGGAAGAGTGTGGGACAGTCACCGGTGTAGGCTTGTAACATAGACTGAGAATCAGTTGTTGCATCTATTTCAAACTTACAGTTCGATACCACTTCAGAAGTTACGTTTGAATCATGGTTCAAGTGCTATGAAGATATATTCTGGTTTGAGATCACCAGTAAAGACATCTCCTCAAACCTATGCAATTTGTTTCACAAGTCAGGTACCGCTGAACATGAGCGCTATTTTAACTTCATTCTTCCTAAGAGCCCGAGGGACCTAGCATTTAATGAAACTGTCCAACAGCTAACAAGCGTTTTTGGAGAGCAGTCATCTCTCTTCAGTGTTCGCTACTGTTGCCTAAAACTCATTGCCAATGACTTTATCACATATGCCGGCATCGTCAATCACAAATATGAGAAGTTCAAGCTGCGTAACATGACTGAATCACAGTTCAAATGTCTGATCTTTATTTGATGATTTCAGGTGCCTGGCAATGCAGACATTCGCAAACGGCTCCTGGCCAGACTGGAGCAAGACCCTGATACGACTCTACAAGCTGTCACTCAAGAACGTCAGCATTTGATCAACCTGAAACCCAATTCCAAACCTGGTCGAACAGAACAAAGTCACTGTAGTGCCCAATGGCCCAGACATCATCACACAGCTTATTGGAACTGTGGTGCAAGGCACTTAACAGAAAAATGCCAATACAAGAAACACATTTGCAGCAAATGCCATTGCCATAGTGACAAAGAGTGCTTTTGCTATTCTTCACTGTTCAAGGCCAGTGGAACACAAGGATCGAAGTTTCAAAAACCATCAAAATCCACAAGGAATTTAACAGTCACATTCAAAATGGACCTTGCTCCCAGGAGATGGTATGTTGGTCAATCTGTAACTTGACACGGTGTCAGACATCACCTTTACTTCCAAATGCAGATGGCGGGAACTTGGATCGCCACCAGTCAAATCAACTCATCTTTCCACCTGCTGGGCCCCTCCACTGATTAGTGAACTGCAGTGCATGGAGAAGCTGAACAGTAATAAAGTCAATGGTGTGTGTTACCTAACAGACCAGCCAGATCTGAATCTCCTTGCAATGGAATGGATGGACAAGCTTGATCTCTGCAGCCATCCCTCTGGATGAAGTCTGTATGAAGAGAATGATCATTCAAATCATGTCAGTTGACACCATGCCACCGTCAGTATGTGAGACCATTTAACAACTGCCACAATGCTATGCAACAGTGTTTCATGAAGGTTTAGGTGGCTGCACCAAACTGCAAGCAGAACTCCATCTCCCAGACACAAAGCTAGTCTTCTGTCCCAAAAGACCAGTACCATATGCAGCCTTACAAATCACGGAGCAAAAGCTAGAGCTAGATTGCCTGCAACAAGCTGGTGTGATCAAAGGTGTCAACTACTCCCATTGGACAGTTCCTATAGTCATTATCAGGAAAGTCAACAGTACAGTTAGGTTATGAACAGATTTCTGAATTGGTCTCAATGTGGCAGAGAAACACTGGTACCCACTACCAGCATTTTGTAAAATTGAACGGTGGTCCCTACTTCAGAAAGTTGGACTTGGCTAAAGCCTACCTCCAGGCAAAAGTGACAGAAATTTAACAGAACCTTCTCACAATTTTATAACACAGAGAGTGTTGTTTGCCTTCCTCTGTCAGCCCTTCAGGGTGAAGGCAGCTTCTTCAGTTTTCCAGCAGCTAATGGACACCATGTTGTGTGGTATTGATGGGGTTGCTGCTTACCTCAATGGCATCTTTGTGATGGATACAGATTTGCCACTGCCTGGACCAAGTTTTCAACAAACTACAAGACTTTGCATTACAATTTCAGGCTGAAAAATGCAGCCCCATGATGTCTTCAGTCAAGTATCTGGGATTCAGCATGGATGAGCATGGTCGTCACCCAGATCCTAAAAAAAAATCACTTCTATTTTGAAGATTCCTCCGCTGTCAGATGTCAACAGTTTATGATCATGGCCAGTAATTATTCAGCAGTTCCCCCAGCAATGCACAGGCTAAGGGAACCACTGAATGTTCAGCTCAGCAAAGGTGCTATGTGGAAATGGTCCACACAATGCTATGAAGCTTTTGATCAGGTGAAGAATATGCTGTGATTCAACTTTCTCTTGACTCATTTCAAGCCAGTGCTGCCAATCGTCATCGCGATGCATGTGTCCAGCTATGGGATGAGAGCTGTCACATCCCATATATCCCCTGATGGTTCTGAAAAAGTTTTCATGCAAGCAGCCAGCCCACTGACTGCAGCAGTAAGGAAATATGGGCAAATTGAGAAGGAAGTCTTGGGAATCACCTTGCAGTGAATAAATTCCACAAGGTGCTTTATGGCAGACACTTCACTCTCCTTACAAATCACTTGTCCATCTTTGAGTCCAAGAAAGGCATCCCGGTGTATACAGCCAACCCCATGCTGCACGGATACCAAAGGCGGGCAAAATCATTAGCCTATGATTTTGAAATCAAATACACAGCAATCCTGAAACTAGGTTAGGCAGATGCCCTCTCCAGACTTATGAACCAGCAGGTTAATGAAAATGAAGATGCAGTTGTGGCTGTGATTTCAATTGATTGTGAAGTCCACCAGATTGTATCGGATACTGCTGAAGATCTTCCGGCCACGGTCCACAAAATCAGAGCAGAAACATCAGCAGATCCCCTTCTTCAGCATATCTCTAGATACCTCATTAATTGATGGCCAGTTAAGGTTGAGAAAGATGTCGTAACCCTTCTATCAACATCAGGCATCACTCTCAACTGTGGACTCCTGCCTAATGTTTGGAAAAAGGATAATAATTCTAAGAATACTTCAACCAAAAGTACTGAAACAGTTCCACTATGGTCACCCAGGCATCAATCAAATGAAAACCCTGGCAAGAAACTCTGTATAGATGAAGATATCACATCCATATGCAGGGAGTGTACTCAGTGTTCAAAGAATCCAAGTAGAGCCCATCCACAACCATGGCCTCAGGCTACCAGACCTTGGAGTTGAGTACATATTGACTTCGCTGGCTTGTCTTGTCTTGTCCTGGTTGACACCCATTTCAAGTGGCCAGAAGTATTAACTATGAAGTCAGCAATGATAGAGACAACCATTCAATAGCAGATGCAGATCTTCAGTCACTTTGGAATTCCAGAAAAGCTCGCTTTTGACAATGGCACTCAGTTGAGTCAACAGCAGTTTGCTGCATTCTGCCAGTGGAGGTGGAATTATCCACATCCACTCACACCCATATCATCCACAGTCACACCTTCAAATGGTCATCTTTGAAATCAAGAGGGGAAGGAGCATCATCTGAAGCGCTCAACACATTTCTGCTGATACACTGAATTACACCTCATCCAGGCCTTGAGGGGAAACCTCCAGCTGAAATGCTTTTGCGAAGAAAACTACAGAGTTTTGAATGTGATGCTGCCACAGCATCCAACATTTAAGATAGGAGATAGTCAGGTGTACAAAGACAGCACATTGCCCTTGGTCGATGGGTGAAATCAGTCAAGCCCAGAGCTGCAGTGTGGGCCAGGCAGCATCATAATGGGCAAGCCTCCTTAGTACCAGGTCAGATTGTCAGTCAAATGGGGAAAGTGTACTATGAAATTATTGTAGGCAGATATCACTGGCATTGCCACATCAACCAGTTGCTGCCACATGTTCCCAAAGGTTCAATAAGTTCATTGGGTAAATCTTTAAACAGAGCTGAACCAACTCCTCCTGGAAGATTCAAATTACCCCAACCGAACCTACCACCAACACAAAGAAACATCAGAAGAAAGTGACAGCCTACAACCACTAAGGAGGACTAATCATTAGTGTAAACCAGTTGTTCCATTCCAAATTAACCCTCAGCTCAAATCCTATGGGTAATCATCTTCAAGAGGGAGGTGTTAGGGCAAGCCAAAATAATCAGCACCTAGTGGTCAACTGAAATCCCAGGCTGACTTTCATTGATTGGTCATTGTCTTAATCAAGGACTCAATTGTTCTGGGGTAATCCATTTAAATAGTCGTCCTGAGGAGCATAAGTTTGAGCTTGAGCTGACCAGTGTGGTTTTTCTGGAAAAAAAAGGGTTAGTTTGAATTCCAGCTTGTTCTGTTATTGTCTGGCTTCTGGTCTCATCAGTAGTTGTAGGTGAGCAAACACACCACCATTTGTTTTCTTCGCCACCCTGTCTGTCTCTGCTGCTGGCGCCTGGGTCCATTTGATGCCCCTGGACTTCTGGTTTTACAGTGCTCCTTCATGCCACACATGGTCAAATACTGCCTTGCATCCAGGGGAGTTACTCACACCTCACTCCTGGAGTCAAGCTCTTGGCCCTCATTTGGACTGAGGCTGTGTTGAGTGGTCCTGATGAAATTAGGCAGGGCATCAGCGACAGGTTATTGATGTATGCCATCGGAAACACTGTTGAGTGAGTTGAATTGGTTGCAGACCCAGTCATCTGTAACTCCCTCTGCAAATGGATCCTCGACTTCCTCATCGTCAGATCTCAGTGTGGATCAATAATACTATCTTCTTCTTGTTGACTATCAACAGGCACACTTCAAGGTTGCACAACTAGCCCCCTTCTCTACTTTTTTTTCTACATTTACAAATTCACTGATGGCATCATAAGCCGTTGGCTGAAGCACAGGCTGTGATGAGTCAGCGCACAGAGGCACAACCACCTCTCACTCAATGAAACCCAAGAACTAATCAATGACTTCAGAAAGGGTAATTCGGAAGACCACATGCCAGTTCTTCTTGGTGGGTCAGCAGCTTCAAATTGCCAGGCATTGACATCAGTCCCAGGAACAGCTCACCGATGCAATCATGACAAAGTGTCTCCACTTTCTAAGAAGCTTCAGAAGATTTGGCAAGCCATCAAACATGCCACGGCAGCATTGCGGTTAGCAGGATATGATTACAGCTTGTATTGAAGCTCAAAGTTCAATTCCGGCGTCCTCTATAAGAAAGTGTGTACATTCTTCTTGTGTATGTGTAGGTTTCCTCCAGCTGCTCTGGTTTCCTCCCACAGTCCAATGATGTACTGTACTGGTAGGTCATTGTAAGTTGTCCTATGATTAGGCTAGGGTTAAGTAGGTGGGTTGCAGCGCATCATGGCTCAGTGGGCCAGAAGGGTTTGTTTCACGTAAATAAATAAATGACCAAACTTTCACAGATGACCTGCTGAAAATATCCTGACTGGTTGCATCATGGCTTGGTATGACAATTCCACTGCACAGGATCACAAGAAGCTGCAGAGAGTAGTAGACAAAGTCCAGTTGTCCATGGGACCATCCACTCCATCACTGACAAAATCAGCAGGAGGCACTATCTAACATCAAGGACGACACCATCCGGTTCATGTCCTCTTCTTACAGCTACTATCGGGCAGAAGGTACAGAAGCCTGAAGTTCCACACCACCAGGTTCAGGAACTTCCTTTCAACCATACAGTCCTTGAACTGACCTGCACAAACTTAACCCCCACCTCAGCCCCAGTACATCTTGGATCACCATCTGACCTGCCGTGGGCTTGTCTCAGATTGTCTTTTTTTATGCACAAAGGTCTTGTTTTGCAGTCTCTCATAGGACCCCCTCACATCTGGGACATGCCCTCTTCACATTACTACCGTCAAGGAGCTGAAGAGCCAGACTCAACGATTCAGGAACAGCTTCTTTTCCTCCATAAATCTGATTCCTGAACGTCCATAATTTCATCAATACTACCTCATTATTCTGCACTTTTAAAAACTTATACCAATTTTATGTCTTTGCACTGTGCTGCTGTTTCAAATCAACAAATTTCATCTCACGTACGACAGTGATAATAAAACTGACTCTGATTCAATGTTGTATATAATTTATGTGCAATTTATATCCTGTGTGCTGTTCGTCGTTACGTGCCTGCAATGCAGCTGTAAGCAAGTTTGTCGCTGTACCTGTACCTCACTGTACTGGTGCACAGCACAACAAGCATCTACAAGTTATGAAAGGTGTAGAAAATAGAAGTACAAACCCTGTCCCCATGACACAGTTCAGGGAAAATGGTAAGAGGAGAAGAGGAGCAATCCTTCTCCCCTGGAGGGTTTGGAATCTGCAATGTGCTGCTGGAGGGGGACGTGGAGGCAGACACTCAGTGTGTCTGATGTGGAGCACTGGGAACAGGACAGTGCAAGGGGCTATGCACCACGTGCTGGCAGATGTGATCAGTGCAGAAGGGTACTGGACGCCTGACAGGTGCAGTCGACTGGAGGAAGCAGGGAGTCCCTCAGCACTGAAGGAGCATCCGGACCGAACTGAAGTAGCATCTGAACATGCACTTGAACGGCCGAGTCAGAGAAGGGGATGGACTACTGGGGAATAGGGCTGAAGTACAGAGTAACTGCAGGATACTCTGTGAAGAACCCATTTCTGGATAATGTGATTCTTTGGAGCAGTGTACGTTTGGGAGCAGACAGAGAAGGCACATTCTTCTCCCAGTTGTGCATCGATGGGTGGGGGCAGGGGAGGAAGGTGAGGGGTTATGACACCTTGCAGTTTTCAGATTGTCATAGGTGAGATGGCTCTATGTGTTCTCTTTTCTTTTTTTTTAAATTTTATTTTTATTTGGATAAGGAATTCACAAGTATCATGTACTTTTTTCACACGTATAACCTTTTCCATTTTTTTATATGTATAAAACTATAATTATTTATACATTCTTAAGTACACATTGAGATGATATAAAAGGAAATTAGACACTTAAATAGATAATTATGTACAGTGGTAATTCTAATCTATTAGGCTAAGTAATGGTATTAGTTGTTAAGAAAAATAGTAATAATAGTTTCCATATATCTCTTCTGGACCATTTCTACTGGTCCAAAATGTTGTATGTAAGCCTATGTAACAACCATTGTAGGTGTTTATATCCTAATTTGTTCACGCTTGCTCCTGCCCCCAGACATAATTATCCAATCCCTATGTACTTATTTACTTAATTTTATCATTTTTTATCCCTTTCCCAAATCTTTTCCTTTACTTGTGTTAATTCTCTATTTTCCAAAAGAAAACAAAAAAAAAGACATTTAGACTAGGAGTGCTTACGTTAGCAATATTACTGTGTTGATGAGAAGAGCAGTATAAATCATTAGGAGAGTCATCTAAAGTCTGCTCGCATTGGGGTTATATATTCAATCCATTTATTCCAGATTTGATACAATTTTTCTTTTTGAATTCTCAGGGAGTAAGTCAACTTTTCCATTTTAAATATTTCCAAAATAATTTCGTGCCAATCTTCTAATGTAGGTGGTATTGGATTTAGCCACTTTCTAGTGATTGATTTCTTACTTGCCGCTAAGAGGGCCTGCAGCAACTTTATATCTTCCTTCTGTTCAAGAAACAATACATGCCCCAAATAGAGCGTCTCAAAGTTCAGAGGTATCTGGGACCTAAGTACCTTAACTAATGTTCTATGAATACTTTCCCAATATAGACTTAATTTAGGGCAATCCCAGAAAATATGAAAATGATTTGCCTCCTTGGAGCCACACCTTCTCCAACACGTCACGTTTGTATCTTTATATTTTTCCTGATATGGGGTCTTGAAGTATCTTATAATGTTTTTCCAACAATGTTCTCTCCAAGTCAAAGAATTAGTCGAGGACCATTGAAAGCTGCAGATTTTCCCCCAAACCTCCTCTGAAAGTACCAACCCCGCTACTTTCTCCCACTTCTCTTTAATATACAACGTGTTTACATTTTTAGCATGGGAGAGTGCATTATATGATCAAGAAACTGATTTACTAGGTATTGAACTGCAAGCCAAATTCAGAACACGTCTCTGGCCTTGGGCTTAAAACAGCCAGTAGCCCTCCAAGTGACCAATGCTTCTGCCCTATGCCTACCTCACCCAGTCCCAGAGAGCACCCCATGCCCATCTCACCTAGTCCCAGTGACCCAGGTCTCTGCCCCGTGTGTAACTCTCCCAGTCCCAGTAATTTGTGTCTTTGCCCCTTGCCTATCTCATCCATCCCAGTGACCTATCTCTCTGCCCCCGTGCCTATCTCACCTAGTCCCAGTACCCACGTCTCTGCAGCTGTGCCTATGTCATCCATTCCCAGTGTCATACTGCATGTCTCTGCCCATCTCAGCAACACCAGCAACCTATGTCTCTGGGGGAGAGAGGGTGGGGGGAAAGGGGGAGCATCAATTATTACGGAAAGCTGATGATGGGCTGGCTGGTGGCGCAATGACATCGGCGCCGGACCTGGGAGCGGAGGTTCCTGAGTTCGAAACTAGTCAGGTCCGCTCCCGAGTACACTTTCCATCCGTGCTAGGTTGAGTGTCGAGATTGCAACTCCACCTCGTAAAATAAAGGGAAAAATACTGCAAAAATGTCTGTGTGAGGAGTGGCCCATCACACAGTCTCTCTCTCGCTCCGCGCCTTGTAAAAGCCGTGAAAAAGACATCATCACAGACGCATGCACAGACACGCAGACGCACACGCCAAAAAATCAGGTGAATGGCCTAATTCTGCTTCTATGTGCTATGAACTAACCTGCCCCAACTTGCCCCGTAAATCCTTCCTGCAGCTGGATGACAAGTTTCATCTGATGGCCCACCCACCCCACCACGCCCGAACTTACCGGCTGGACTCAAGTTGAAGAGGGGAGGCAACTCCCGGCCGTTGGGCAGCCGGGTGCTGGGGTCTCGCAGCTCGTTGAAAAACGGGTGGGCGCAGGACTCCTGTGGGGAGAGGCGAAGGGCAGGTGTGTACTCCAGCAGGCGGCTGCAGAGCGCTACGGCTTCCGGGGGGGTCCGCGCCTTGAAGACCTGTGGTGGGGAAGGAGTTGCCATTACGTATATTTAAAATGGAGGTTGATAGGTTGTTGATTAGTAAGGAGTAAAGGCATCAACAGTAATCGAGCAGGAGAATCGGGTTGAGAGGGGTAATTTGTCAGCTATCATCAAATGGCGGGGCAGACTTGATGGACCGTATAGTTGGCTTCTGCACCTACGTCTTATGGTGCTGTGGATGTTGCCTGTCAGTCCCAGAACAAGGAACTGCCTCTCACTGTGGTGAAGGGCTGCCTGGACAAAGAGCAGTAGGCCCATCCCTGGATGTGACCAAGAATCTCCACCATCGGTCACCAATACAGGTACCTGACTACCACAGACACAAGAGACGGCAGATATGATATCTGCGGGAGCCCAGTTGTGGAGGGGGGAGGGATAGTTCACATTCAAAGTCACTTGCAGAGATACTTGGAGTCCTGATGCAGGGTCTCCACCAACCCTCTGCCTCAACAGATACCCCCGACCTACAAAATCTCTCTGGTGCGATTCCAGTTTAATTGTCTGAGTTTGGGGTAATTCCCCAGTCCCAATGCAGGGTTTGGAACTGAAACTGGCAATTCCTTCCCCCTCACATACTTCCCAACCGAGATCCTCCGGCTGATTGGTTGTTGCTCCGGATCCCAGCATCTGCAGCCTTTTGTACCTTAATACCCCTACTGCCTTACTCAACCCGACTCCTGTCTCCAAAACATCGTACAATGGTGTCAGGAGCCCGTGAGGTGTGGGGATGATGTGGCAGGGTCAGGAGTGGGAAAGAATGGTAGTGGGACTGATGGAGGCTCAGCATAGGGTTGAGTGTTCCCAAAACTCAGAGCCCCAGATTCACAGCTGGTACTCACTTTCGTCCACGGATGTGCTTTGATCTGTGGGAATTTGAACTCTGTGTAGTTGGGATTCATTTCGCGGATCTGTTCCCGGGTAGGGGTGCCCAGTATCTGTGGGGAGAGAAAATTCAACCTCGTCACCAGCTCAGAGAAAAGGGAGCTGACACACCAGTAAATTGGCAGGTGGGAAGGAGGTTTGCTAAGAGTCCCAGCCAAGAAGAGATTGGGGAGGAGCAGGCTCATGGCAGGTAACAGGAGTGTGCACGTGGTTTTATCCATTTTGGACATGAGGATTATTTAAATTACAACACAGGACCAGGTCCTGAATTCCTGCTGACCATTTCCTGCACATTCCCGTTGAAATACTCCCCCTGCCCCAGATTCTACCCTTTACCCACATACTAAGGGGGTAATTTACAGCAGACAGTTAACCCACTCATCCACACATTGTTGGGAGGATTTATATTCATTTTTATGATTACAGCCCATTTGTTTGTTGCTTTAACAAGAGAAGCATCCATTGGATTTTTACAACCAATTTAAACTGTCATGGGGTGAGGGGGGGATTGGGAATTAATTGGACATCAGTGTGTCTGTTGTAACTCAGTTGAACTATTTGATGTTACCTGTGACATGAATGTGAAATTGCATGCTGCATAAAGTGTTATGTTTCATTTAGTAAATCCCAGTTTTAAATCACTTATTGGAAGTTCCTGTTTCAGTTTGAGCAGAAATGGTGCTTCATTTTTCTTTGTCCTGAAATTCATTTGAAATTCTTCTGTGCTGGATCGTACTTTGACAGATTTTGTATGCAGACACATTGTTCTCATTTTGGGGTCAATGGCTTGTGTAGCTCTGAGTGTAAGAATTTCTTAATTCTAGATATTTCTTAATGGACTCAATAGAGTTAGATTTAAGATTTAATATTGTGTAATGTAAATTCCAGTACACACATAAAGAAGAATGAAATTATTATTTCTTTGGATCCAATGCAGTACAAATAAACAATAAGATAAATAACACAATAATAATAAAAAGAACACAACAAATATATAAGATAGTTTATATACACAGATTGTTTGTACATTTGTATGTCCATAAAGTGATGCTAGACACATGAGTGTCTGAACATAAGGAGACTAACAGGAAATTAGATAAAGTAGTGGTGATTGGGGACGAGAAAGGCTCAGTTAGTGGGTGGAGATGTTGATCAGCCTTACTGCTTGCGGAAAGTCTGGTGATCCTAGAGTAGATGGTACATAGCCTCCCATCTGATGGGAGTGGGACAACAGTCCATGAGCAAAGTGGGTGTGATCCTTCATGTTGCTGGCCCTTTATAGAAACACATAGTTTTATTTTCTGAACCCATTATATTTTTTGTGCTTCGGATATTGTATAAATATTAACTGTTTAATTTATATAATTATGACTAGTTGGACACATGGTCTTATTTTTTAAAGAAAAAAATGGAATTGTGACTTTTGTATTAAATAAGTTCAATACTATTTAAAAGGAAGGAAAACACAGGATGGGGGGGATAACGTATGGGATCATGGTGGGGGGGGGTAACACTTCTACCTGCTGTACTGTGGTAGTAAGTGGGACCTTAGGGTTCACTTGTACAAGAAGGAAAGTCAGTAGAGGAGCTGATATGTGCTGAGGGAGAACAGCCGTCAGTGTGAGGGATGTAACGGGGTACACCTCCCTGGAGCTGGTGTGATCTCCACAGTGGGAACATTGGGGGCTAGTCCAGGTCGAGGTGTGAAACCATCTCTCCACCTGCAGCCACTCCACACCATGCCCACCCCTCCCCGTCCCACTGCCATGACCTCAACCAACACGGCCAGCCACTATGGTCACCTCTGCGCTCACCTTAATGATCTCCACCAGCTGGTCCACACCACTGTCCCCGGGGAATATGGGCTGTCCCAGCAGCAGCTCTGCCAGCACACAGCCAGCCGACCAGACGTCTACAAGGAAGAGAATATCGGCTGTCAGCGGGTCATTCAGAGTGAAGCTCCCTCTACACTGTCCTATCAGACACTCACAGGGTCAGTCACAGAGTGAAGCGCCCTCCACAATGTCCCATCAAACACTCCTGAGGTTATACGCTGCCCTGTCACAAACTCACGATAGTGAGGAAATCATTGCAGAAGCTTCTTTGGTCAAGTATTTACACTCATTTAGAAAAGCAGGGACTTCATAGCACTACTTTATCATGTCTTACACACTTGATTCAGTTTTTTGCGGAGTGATAAAGATGATTGACCTTTATAAAGGGCTGTAGAAGTTGTCAACATGGACTTCAGTAAAGCATGGAACAAGGTACCTCAAGGGAGGTGAAGTCCAAAGATGAGGCCCATAGTAACTTGGTAGACAGGATTACAAATTAGCTCGGCCATAGAAAACAGAGAGCAGTGGTGGAGGGTGTTATTCTGACTGGAGGTCTTTGACCAGTGGTGTTCCACGGGGATCAGTGCTGGGACCTCTACTTGTGATGACAGAAATGACTTGGGCATAAATGCAGGTGGGCTGGTTAGTTAGGTTTCCAGATAACACACAACTCGGTGGAACCAGCTGTGTGGTGAAAAAGGTACAACAGTGCGTCTTTCATCTCAGATGGCTGAGGAAGTTTGGTATGGGCCCCCGAAGCCTAAGAACTTTCTACAGGGGCACAACTGAGAGCATCCTGACTTGCTGCATCACTGCCTGGTATGGGAACTGTATCTACTTTAATCGCAGGACTCTGCAGAGAGTGGTGCGGACAGCCCAGCGCATCTGTACTTGTGAACTTACCATGATTCAGGACATTTACAAAGACAGGTGCGTAAAAAGGGCCCAAAGGATCACTGGGGACCCGAGTCACCCCAACCACAATCTATTCCAGCTGCTACCATCCAGGAAATGGTACCACAGCATAAAAGCCAGGACCAACAGGGTCCGGGACAGCTTCTTCCACCTGGCCATCAGACTGATGAAGTCATGCTGATTTGGGTGTGCTCTACGTTACACTGACTGTTCTATTTATTATAAATCATTATAAATTACTGTGATTGCACATTGCACATTTAGACAGAGATATAACGTAAAGATTTTGACTCATGTATGTGAAGGATGTAAGAAGTAAAGTCAATTCAATTCAGCTATGGATCATGAAGTAAGTTGTGAAAGAACAGAGCAGAATATCGATCAGTCGGAAACATCGACGGGGAGAACGGAGTTTAACCCGTGTGAGACGTTGCACTTTGGGAGGTCAAATGTATGAGAACTGTATACAATAAAATGGTAGGAGCATCGATGTACAGAGGGGACTTGAGGTGCAAGTCCACAGCTCCCTAAAAGAGACAACAGATGGATAGGATGGTAAAGAAGGCATATGTCAGGGCATTGATGATAAAAGTCAGGAGGTATTGCTGCAGCTGTTTTTAACTGGTTGGGCCACATTAGGAGTATTTTGCGCATTTCTGGATTGTTTTCTATGAATCAGCAGTGGCTGAGGTTTATAAGTAGCAGAAGTTTATAAGATTATGAGAGACGCATAGGTAGATTTGACAGCTTGTATCTTTTTCCGAGGGTCAAAATACCTAATACTAAATTGTGTGCATTTAAGGTAGGAGGGGAGCAAGCGCAAACCAAGTTTTTTTTTGCACAGAGAATTACTTGTCAGGAATGTGATACCAGGGCTGCTGGTGGAGGCAGATATTAATAGAGGCAGTTAACAGGCTCGAAGATAGACACATGAATGTACAGGACATGGAGGCATATTGACATTGTGTAGACAGAAGGGATTAGTTTAGTGAGGCATTTAATTAGTAGACATTGTGTGCTGAAGGGCCTGTAAAAAGGAAAAGGTTACCAAATGTCATTCTGAGTTAATGAGAGACAGTGGCAACAGTAATTACAGGAGTAGGGAACTGGCTGAGAATCTAAGTCAACATTTTGTGCTGTCCTCACTAAAGGTGCTGAGAGTTTCCTGGAAATGGTGAAGATCAGCAGGTCTGGATTGTTATCAGTAGCTCAAAGAAATTAGGATCAATTGGAGAATTTAATAGGAAGGAAACTGATAACTCCACCCCGCACACCCACCTCCCCTAGGACCTGACATCCTGCTTTCCAAGGGCTTTGAAGCAGGTGGCAGTGATTCAACTCTGGAGAGGTTCCCACACACTGAGAGGTAGCAAATATAATGACAATGCTTTAGAAAGGACAGAGTGAAACTTTGGAAACTGCAGTTGGTTTGACAACAGTGGGGGAGATACTGGAACTGTTACTAAACGGACATGAGAGCAGTTGGCAGGTACTATAATTGGACAAAGATGGGTTTATGAAGGGGAATTCACGTAGGTTTATAGTACTACATCGGGCCCTTCAGCCCATTACATTCATGCTGACGAGTTTGCGTATCTACTCCGATCCTGTTTGCCTAAATTAGTTCCATATGCCTTGCCTATTTAAGTGTCTGTTGAAATGCCGCTTGATGTAGTTATGGTATCCGGTTCCATTAGCTTCTGTAGAAGCAAGTTCCAGACATCAACTGCTTTCTATGTACCCCTCAGATCACTGCAAAACTCCATCACTTTAAACCTATGCCCCCACCCCACCCCACCATGTTTTCTACTACTGGAAAATGATTTTGTCAATCTATCCTATTGATGCCTCACATAATTTTATATACCTCTATTCGGTCACCCCTCAGCCTCCTAAACTCCAGGTTAGAGAAGTCTAGCTTTTCCAATTGCTCCCCATAACTAAAATCCTCCAGTCCAAGCAACATCCTGGTGAAAACACAGGAGACTGCAGACGCTGGTACCTGGAGCAACACACAAAATGCTGGAGGAACTCTGCGGGTCAGGCAACATTCATGGAAGGAAATGGTTGGTTGGTCAACGTCTTGGATTGAGACCTTTCATCTGGACTGTTCGGTTCTCTTGAACACTCACTTAAGTATTATAAGTATTATTAGAGCACTGTCAGGCTGCAACTAACAAAATGGTTAAAGAATGTGTTGTATTCAGGTACTGAAAGGCCCCTGATGAGGTGCCGTATTATTTTGTTACTTCTTTGCCCTTTGTAGTACCTCGATGTACTTGTGATTAGAAATTATCTGTATAACTGGCATGTAAAAGTTTTCATGCTTATTTGGGATAATAATAAATCAAATATAAATTATGAAATCAAAGAACATGGCATTGGAGTTAATGTACTGGCATGGACAGAGGACTGAGTGGTCATTTTTGGGTTGGAAGGGTGTGACCAGTGGGTGCCATAGAGACTAGTGTTGGAATTGGAATATTATTGTTACACGTTCTGAGATACAGTGAAAAGCTTGTCTTTCTCTTCATACAGATCACACAATGCATTGAAGTACAAGATATAATAATAAAAAATAAAGTTACAGAGAAAATGCAATGAGGTACAAGATCATAAGGAAGTTGGTTGTGAGGACAAGAGCCCAACTCATCATCATGGAACCCGCTGTTCACCAACCGAGTGAATGGATGAAATGTGAATGTGGACCAAGAACAAAATGGCAAACTGCTGAGCTGGTTGGGACACTGGGGGAGGATGTACAGGGCTTCAGTGGGATATGGATAGATTAAATGAATGGACAAGAACATGGCCCAAGGGGTGTCCATACTATTGAGAAATGTGAATCTAAACCTTAGAAACGTGGAGTATATTTTAATGAGCAGAATATTTTAACTATCTCAGGAGAGCAACACCACAACTTTGATCACTGTATTACAATTTATTTTTCTTGTACTAATGGGGTTTTCTTCTAAAAATTGTGTATGATTTATGTTTAATTTGCACTTTTGTGAATGCTTTTTTAAAATCTAACAATACATGCCTGTGATGCTGCTGCAAATAAGTTTTCAGTTGCAACTGTGCTTATGCATATGAATTGGTTTGAAAAGCTTATCTTGCACACCGTTCATAAAGATCAATTCATTGCACAGTGCATTGAGGTAGAGCAAGGCAGAATAATAGCAATGCAGAATAAAGTGTACCAGCTACTGATAAGGTGCAGTGCAGGTGAACAATAAGGTAAAAGATCATGAGGTAGATTGTCAGGTCAAGAGTACATAAGCTCAACTGTGATGTTGTTGGTACTCAGAGTGGGTGTCCTAACACGCAATCCAGTACAAAAACACCAAACAATAATCTATGGGCTTTTGGAGAAAGTAAACGAGTACAAGAGTAGAACCAGCTTACCCCTATATTAAGGAGCCCTGATGATTATGAATCTGGAGCACACTGCACAAGTTCGGTCTCTCCGATTAAAGAAGAATTTGTTTGCAAGCGACTGGGTGGAGCGATGGTTTGACAAACTGAGTTGAATGGCAGGTCTGTCCTATAAGCCTGTGTATGCCTGAGCTTGGAAGAATGAGAGGTGACCACTGAAAGCAGACTTCAGACAGCAACCAGGAACACAACGTTGGCACATGACTAACCAGTAGCTCAGTCAGCACATGCAGAAGCAGAATATGTCGGTCCCCATTCCACATCAAGGCTAAGGGGGAGGGAGCAGGGCAGATGGCCAGTGTTTAGCAGATCACAAAGGGTGGGGGAATGATTACCAGATGGAGCCAAGTGGGAGAGCGTGTAGGACAGAGTCCAGTAAGTGGAGCCAGGTGGAGAGGAGATGATTGACAAATGGAGTAATGATGGGGAGGGGATGATTGGCAGATGGAGAGTGGGTAGGATAGAAGCTGGAAGATAAATCCAGATTGGAGAGAGGAAGGATGATTGGCAGATGGAAAAGCACGAACTCTATCCCACACCCTACTACCCCTGTTTGTACTGCTATCTATTCTGTTCCCTCAGGGCCCCTGATGCAGGGTCAAGCCGAAACATCGACTTACACATTCTGCCTCTACAGAACTGACTGACCAGCGTTGTTCTGTTTTTATTATCCTGGATTCCAGCATCTGCAGTCTCCCATGTCTTCAGACTTGCTATGGGGTTTTTCAAGAGAGAATATAAGGGCAGAAGATACAAAAGCCTGAAAGCACAGTATATACCACCAGGCTTATGGATGGCTTCTACTGTGCTGCTGTAAAACTACTGCATGGTTCCTCAGTGCAACAAGACAGACTCTTTACCTCACAATCTACCTCATTATGATCTGTTATTGCATTGTTATTGTTTTCCCTTGTTCTCCCTCGATGCACTGGTAATGAATTGATCTGCACGAACAGTGTGCAATACCAGCTTTTCACTGTACCTTGGTACATGTGACAATAATAAACCAAAATCAATAGTGATTTCTCTGGCTATGCTGCTTAGAACCCAAGATCAGTCTCAAAAGTGAGGGGTAAGACCTTCCACACAGACGGTAGTGGTTGCCTGGAGTGAGCTACCAGAGGCAGTGGTGGATAGCGATACAATTACATCAATTAAAAGGCATTGAAGATACTGGTCTAAAGCAGGTAAATGGGATGAGCGTAGACAGACATCATGGTCAGCACGGACAAGGCGGGCTGGAAGGGATGATCTCTGTGCTGAACAGCTCTGTGAAGGAGTGCCTGTCAATTCCTAAACAATCCTGAGGGGTACAACAGGGGTTAACAACTGGTTCCAAGTGTCACTTGGCAATGTTGAAGACGGCCAAGGTAGCAAAATGAGTGGGTAAACACTGCGAGGGGTAGGTGCAAGGAGATCCAATGAGGAACCTGGGGGTAAGGGCAGGGAGGTTCAATGGAGAACTTGCGGTAGGGATAGGGAGGTTCAATGGGGATCCTGTGGTGTGGGCAGGGAGGTTCAAAGGGGAATGGGATAGGGACAGGGAAGTTCAATGGGGAATAGGGTAGGAGCAGGGAGGTTCAATGGGGAACGGGATAGGGGCAGGGAGGTTTAATGGGGAACTTTGGGTAGGGACAGGGAGGTTCAGTGGGGAACCTGGGGTAGGGACAGGGAGGTTCAATAGGGCACGGGGGGGGGAGTTGGAAACCAAATGGAAGAGACAGAGGAAGGGGCAGTTGGCTCACAAATAGGGAAAGCTTGTAGGCAGTGTGAGAGGGAGGATAGGAAGGTGATAGAGATGCGTTCAAACTGATGGTTTGAGATGTGTCTATTTTAATGCAACGGGTATTATGAACAAAACGGAGGAGCTTAGAGCATGGATCAGTACTTGGAGCTATGATGTTGTGGCCATTACAGAGACTTGCATGGCTCAGAGGCAGGAATGGCTACTTAGAATGCCAGGCTTTAGATGTTTCAGAAAGGACAGGAGGAAGAGGTGGGGGCGTGGCACTGCTGATCAGAGATAGTGTCACGGCTTCAGAAAAGGAGGAAGTCATGGAGGGATTGTCTACTGAGTCTCTGTGGGTGGAAGTTAGAAACAGGAAGGGGTCAATAACTCTGCTGGGTATTTTTTATAGACCACCCAATAGTAACAGGGATATCGAGGAGCAGATAGGGAGACAATTTCTGGAATGGTGCAATAATAACACGGTTGTTGTGATGGGGGATTTAATTTCCCCAATATTAATTGGCCTCTCTCTAGAGCAAGGGATTTAGATAGGGTGGAGTTTGTTAGGTGTGTTCAGGAAGGTTTCATGACACAATATGTAGATAAGCCTATAAGAGGAGAGACTGTATTTGATCTGGTATTGGAAAATGAACCTGGTTAGGTGTCAGGTCTCTCAGTGGGACAGCATTTTGGAGACAGTGATCACAATTCTATCTCCTTTACCATAGCACTGGAGAGGGATAGGAGCAGACAAGTTAGGAAAACATTTAATTGGAGTAAGGGGAAATATGAAGCTATCAGGCAGGAACTTGAAAGTATAAGTTGGGAGCAGGTGTTCTCAGGGAAATGTGGCAAACGTTCAGGGTATACATGCATGGTGTTCTGCATAGGTACGTTCCTAGTCATAGTCATACTTTATTGATCCCGGGGGAAATTGGTTCCAATGAGACAGGGAAAGGATGGCAGGGTACAGGAACCATGATGTACAAAGACTGTTGAAAATCTAGTCAAGAGGAAAAGAAAAGCTTACGAAAGGTTCAAAAAACTAGGTAATGATAAGAGATTTAGAAAATTATAAGACTAGCAGGAAGGAGCTTAAGAATAAAATTAGGAGAGCCAGAAGGGGCCATGAGAAGGCCTTGGTGAGCAGGATTAAGGAAAACCCCACGACATCCTACAAGTATGTGAAGAGCAAGAGGATAAGATATGAGAGAATAGGACTAATCGAGTGTGACAGTGGAAGAGTATGTATGGAACCGGAGGAGACTGCAGAGGTACTTAATGAATACTTTGCCTCAGTATTCACTACGGAAAAGCACCTTGGTGATTGTAGAGATGACTTGCAGTGGACTGAAAAGCTTGAGCATATAGGCATTAAGAAAGAGGATGTGCCGGAGCTTTTGGAAAGCATCAAGTTGGGTAAGACACTGGGACCAGGCAAGATATACCCCAGGCAACTGTGGGAGGCGGAGGAGATTGCTGAGCCACTGGCAATGATCTTTGCACCATCAATGGGGACAGGAGAGGTTCCAGAGGATTGGAGGGTTGCAGATGTTGTTCTCTTATTCAAGGAAGGACGTAGAGATAGTTCAGGAAATTATAGACCAGTGAGTCTTACTTCAGTGGTTCCTAAGTTGATGGAGAAGATCCTGAGAGGCAGGATTTAGGAACATTTGGAGAGGCATAATATGATTAGGAATAGTCAGTATGGCTTTGTCAAAGGCAGGTCGTGCCTTACAATTCTGATTGAAAATTTTCAGGATGTAACTAAACACATTGATGAAGTTAGAGTAGTAGGTGTAGTGTATATAGATTTCAGCAAGGTATTTGATAAGGTACCACACAGAAAGCTTATTGAGAAAGTAAGGAGGCATTGCTTTGTGGATTCAGAATTGGCTTGCCCACAGAAGGCAAAGAGTGGTTGTAGATGAGTCATATTCTGCATGGAGTTCAGTGACCAGTGGTGTGCCTTGGGGATCTGTTCTGGGACCCCTCTCTTCATGATTTTTATAAATGACCTAGATGAGAAGGTGGAGGGATGGGTTAGTAAATTTGTGGATAGTGAGGAAGACTGTCAGAGGTTACAGCAGGACATTGATAGGATGCAAAACTGGGCTAAGAATTGGCAGATAGAGTTCAACTCAGATGTGTGAGGTGGTTCATTTTGGTAGGTCAAATATGATGGAAGAATATAGTATTAATGGTAAGACTCTTGGCAGCATGGAGGATCAGAGGGATCTTGGGGTCTGAGTCCATAGGACGCTCAAAGCTGCTGTGCATGTTGACTCTATGGTTAAGAAGGTATACCGTGTATTGGTCTTCATCAACCGTGGGATTGAGTTCAAGAGTCAAGAGGTAACGTTACAGCTATATAGGACCCTGGTCAGACCACACTTGGAGTACTGTGCTCAGTAATGGTCACCTCACTGCAGGAAGGATGTGGAAACTATAGAAAGGGTGCAAGATGGGGAGCATACGTTATGGGAATAGGTTGAATGAACTTTGCCTTTTCTCCTTGGAGCGACGGAGGGTGAGAGGTGACCTGATAGAGGTGTATAAGATGATGAGGCATTGATCGCATGGATAGTAAGAGGCTTTTTCCCAGGGCTCAAATGGCTAACATGAGAGGGCACAGTTTTAAGGTGTTTCGAAGTAGCTACAGAGATGACAGGGGTAAGTTTTTTTTAATGCAGAGAGTGGCGAGTGCGTGGAATGGGCTGCCGGCAACGGCATATTGTATAAGTCTGAATTACTGAAAACCTCACATTAATAAAACAGGTAATGCTGGAATTACACAGCAGATCGGGCAAAAGAGACAACGTTTCACGTCAGACACTCAAGTCCAGGAAGGATTCAAGCCAGTTGAAGCTGAGACATAAGAGAGACTGCAGGTTGCGAGAAATCAGGACAAATAGGGTCTTTTAAGAGACTCCTGGATAGGCACATGGAGCTAAGAAAAATAGAGGGCTATGGGTAACCCAGGTAATTTCTAAAGTAAGTAAACAACAGGAATTCTGCAGATGCTGGAAATTCAAGCAACACACATCAAAGTTGCTGGTGAATGCAGCAGGCCAGGCAGCATCTCTAGGAAGAGGTGCAGTCGACGTTTCAGGCTGAGACCCTTCGTCAGGACTAACTGAAGGAAGAGTGAGTAAGGGATTTGAAAATTGGAGGGGGAGGGGGAGATCCAAAATGATAGGAGAAGACAGGAGGGGGAGAGATAGAGCCAAGAGCTGGACAGGTGATAGGCAAAAGGGGATACGAGAGGATCATGGGACAGGAGGTCCGGAAAGAAAGACAGGGGGGGGGGGACCCAGAGGATGGGCAAGAGATATATTCAGAGGGACAGAGGGAGAAAAAGGAGAGTGAGAGAAAGAATGTGTGCATAAAAATGAGTAACAGATGGGGTACGAGGGGGAGGTGGGGCCTTAGCGGAAGTTAGAGAAGTCGATGTTCATGTTGGAGGCTACCCAGACGGAATATAAGGTGTTGTTCCTCCAACCTGAGTGTGGCTTCATCTTTACAGTAGAGGAGGCCGTGGATAGACATATCAGGATGGGAATGGGATGTGGAATTAAAATGTGTGGCCACTGGGAGATCCTGCTTTCTCTGGCGGACAGAGCGTAGATGTTCAGCAAAGCGGTCTCCCAGTCTGCGTCGGGTCTCGCCAATATATAAAAGGCCACATCGGGAGCACCGGACGCAGTATATCACCCCAGTCGACTCACAGGTGAAGTGTTGCCTCACCTGGAAGGACTGTTTGGGGCCCTGAATGGTGGTAAGGGAGGAAGTGTAAGGGCATGTGTAGCACTTGTTCTGCTTACATGGATAAGTGCCAGGAGGGAGATCAGTGGGGAGGGATGGGGGGTACGAATGGACAAGGAGTTGTGTAGGGAGCGATCCCGGCGGAATGCAGGGGGGGGGGAGGGAAAGGTGTGCTTAGTGGTGGGATCCCGTTGGAGGTGGCGGAAGTTACGGAGAATAATATGTTGGACCCGGAGGCTGGTGGGGTGGTAGATGAGGACCAGGGGAACCCTATTCCTAGTGGGGTGGCGGGAGAATGGAGTGAGAGCAGATGTACGTGAAATGGGGGAGATGCGTTTAAGAGCAGAGTTGATAGTGGAGGAAGGGAAGCCCCTTTCTTTAAAAAAGGAAGACATCTCCCTCGTCCTAGAATGAAAAGCCTCATCCTGAGAGCAGATGCGGCGGAGACGGAGGAATTGCGAGAAGGGGATGGCGTTTTTGCGAGAGACAGGGTGAGAAGAGGAATAGTCCAGATAGCTGTGAGAGTCAGTAGGCTTATAGTAGACATCAGTGGATAAGCTGTCTCCAGAGACAGAGACAGAAAGATCTAGAAAGGGAGGGAGGTGTAGGAAATGGACCAGGTAAACTTGAGGGCAGGGTGAAAGTTGGAGGCAAAGTTAATAAAGTCAACGAGTTCTGCATGCATGCAGGAAGCAGCGCCAATGCAGTCGTCGATGTAGCGAAGGAAAAGTGGGGGACAGATACCAGAATAGGCACGGAACATAGATTGTTCCACAAACCCAACAAAAAGGCAGGCATAGCTAGGACCCATACGGGTGCCCATAGCTACACCTTTAGTTTGGAGGAAGTGGGAGGAGCCGAAGGAGAAATTATTAAGAGTAAGGACTAATTCCACTAGACGGAGCAGAGTGGTGGTAGAGGGGAACAGTAAGTAAGTACATGTTCGGCACAGCATTGTGGGCTAAAGGGCCTGTATTACACTGTAGGTTTTCTATGTTTCTAGATTCCATGTTTCTAAGGGGGGAGGGAGAGAGAGGAAGGAATACAAGCTGGCAGGTGACAGGGTGAAACCAGGTGAGGGAAGGTGGGGGGGCTGATGTGAGAAACTGGGAGGTGACCGGTGAAAGAGGTAACGAGCCGAAGAAGAGTCTGATATGAGCCATGGAATAAAGGGAAGGAGTTGGGGAACCACAGGGAGGTGATGGGCAGCTCATGAGGGTAGGAGAGCAGGAATAAGAGGGTAAACAAGAATGGGAATAGAAAAGAGAAAAGGAGTGGGAAATGGGGGGCGGGGGGAGGGCTGGAGGGGTGAGTACCTCCAGCAATAAGTTGCTCCAGCATTTTGTGTGTATCGCTCAAGATTTCCAGCATGTACAGAATCTCTTGTGTACAAGAGTAAGATCAGTGACTTGTCAATGGGAACGGAAAAATGGTCAGGACCTGCACGTCAATGAGAAGGTGTCTGCTGATAACTGGGCAGCTGAAGAGATGGAGTAATGATTTGACTGTGGGTGACAAACTTGAGGTTCCCTCTCAATGTGGACAGGAGAGGGATGTGGAGAAGGAGGAGCAAGAGGTCAGGGGTCAGTACAGGCAGGAGGATAGACCATCTGAGACAAGCGTGGCCACAAAGTAACACACAAAGTTGGTAGAGATGGACACATACGAATGAGGCACAGTGGTGAAGGGTGTGTAGGAAGAGAGGGCGCAGGTGATGTCAGCAGCAATCTCTCCAAATGGCAGGGATATGAGGCAGATCGGATCCTTGTATTCACAGAGGCTTGGAGTATGAAAACACTGGGCTTACACTGAAAACCGAAAAAAAGTATAGAGTTGAGAGAGGAGTGTAGGAGATGGGAGATTAGTTATGCTCCAATTGTATATGACACAAGAGATTCTGCAGATGCTGGAAATCCTGAGCAACACACACAAAATGTTGGAGGAACTCAGCAGGTCAGGCAGCAACTATGGAAATGAATAAATAGTTGACATTTCGGGCCGAGACTCTTCTTCGGCACTGGAATGGACGGGGGGAGACAACAGGATAAAAAGGTAGCAGGAGTGGAAGAAAAACTGCCTGAAGGTGGCAGGTGAAACTAGGTGGTGGGAAAGGTAAAGGGCTGGAGAAGAAGGAATCTGATAGGAGAGGACAGTAGACCAGGGCAGAAAGGGAAGAAGTAGGGGCAAGGGTGGTGATGGAGAAGTGAGGAGAGGTCAGTGTGGGGAATAGAAGAGGAGGAAGGGGGGAGTGAAAAAAAAATTACTGGAATGAGAAACCGATGTTTATATTATCAGGTTGGAGGTTACCTAAAGAAAATATGAGATGTTGCTCCTCCACCCTAAGTGGCCTCATCGAGGTTAAAAAAAAAAAGGCCACGGACCAACATGCTAGAATAAGAATGGGGAGAGAAATTAAAATGATTGGCCATGGGAAATTCCACTTTTGGCAGTTAGAGCAGAGGTGCTCAACAAAGCGGTCTCTGAATCAATATCGGGTCTCACCAACGTGGTGGAGGCAGCCATTGGGAGCACCGGATACAACAGATGACCCCAACAGATTCGCAGGTGAAGCGTTCCCTCACCTGGAAGAACTACCTGAAAGTTGTACAAGACATTGGTGGGGCTGCACTGGGAGTATTATATACAGTTCCTGTTAAAGGAAAGATGCTATTAAATTAGAAACAGTACAAGAAGGATTCACCAGGATGTTGCCTGGACTTGGGGGCCTGAGTTACAAGGCAGGGTTATGCAGACTAGGACTTCATGCCCTGGAATTTAGGAAATTGAGGGGTGATCTAATAGAGGTGTGTTAACAACAGGGTAAAAGCAGTCTTTTTCCCAGGGAGGTACTAAAGACAAGAGGGCATAAGTTTAAGATCAGAGACCAGAGTGGTATTTGGAACAAACTGCCGGAAACTGTGGTTGAGATGGGCACAGTTAAAAGCATCATTTAAAAGCCAACTGGGTAAGTCTTCAGATAGGAGAGGTTTAGAGAGCTGGGACTAACTCGCCAGGCAGGCTGAAAGGCCTGTTTTCATATTGTGTAAGTCTGAATTACTGAAAACCTCACATTAAAAAAAACAGGCAATGCTGGAATTACGCAGCAGATCGGGCAAAAGAGACAACGTTTCATGTCAGAGACTCTCAAATCCAGGAAGGAGTCAAGCTAGTTAAAGCTGAGACATAAGAGAAACTGCAGGTTGCTAGAAATCTGGACAAAAGGCTGGAGGAATTCAGTTGTCAGGCAGCAGCTGAAGAGGGAAATGAACAGTTGATGTTTCAGGATGAGACGCTTGATCCAAGACTCAAAAGGAAGAGAACAGAAGCCAGAATAAAAGTATGGGGAAGGGGCAGGAGCATGAGCTGGCAGGTAATAGGTGAGACCAGGTGAATCTAGGTTGGGGGGAAGGGATGGCAGGAAAGAGAGGGGGGGAGAAACAGAATAATATGAGAAGCTGGGAGGTAATGGCTGGAAGAGACAAAGGGCTGAAGGAGGAGGAATCTAATGGGAGAGGAGAGCAGACCATGGAATAAAGGGAAGGATGTCTGGAACCAGAGAAAAGCGTGGAGGGATGGGCAGGTGATCAGGAAGGGAATGGTGAAGCTGCAGGGAGGATGGGGGCGGGTGGAGGTGGGCGTGGGTGCGTCTGAGAGGTTAACACAGGGGAGTCCACGTGGAGCGGCTGTGATCTGGTCAGAGAGTGAATGGGAACAGTCAGAGAGGGAGAACATAAGAGCTGGAAGATGTGCGGAAGGTCAAGATGGGAACGTCCTTCATTCCCCAAGGGATGACAAGAAAATATGGGGGAGAAAAACAGCTGAGCCTATAGGTATATAACTATTACAGAAATCATGTTATCTGAAGATGTACACTTTCTTTGTAGCTGTTACACTTTATTCTGCATTGTTATTGTTTTACCTTGTTCTACCGCAATACACTGTGTAATGATCTGATCTGTATGAACGATATGCAAGACAAGCTTTTCACTACATCTTGGTATATGTGACAATAATAAACCAATTCCAATATTAAGTCCAGACTCCAAGCTGAGACGCTGTTCCTCAAGCCAGCATTGGTTCTCAGTGTAAGAGTGCAGGAGGTCACAGGCTGCTGAGTGGGAGTAGTTTGGGGGATCAAAGTGGCAGGGAATGGGAAGCTCAGAGTTAGCCCTGTGAACGGAATGCAGGAATTCCTCAAAGTGGCAACCCGATCTGTGTGTGGTTCCTACAGCAGCGAGAAGACCACACAACCAACAGGGCGAGTAAGTGAGAAACAAATACAATATGCTGGAGGAACTCAGCGTATCAGGCAGCATCTATGGAGGGGATTAAACAGTTGATGTTTCATGCTGAGACCTTTCATCAGAACTCAGTGATTCACTGTTTCAACTGGAACAATTGCTTGGGTCTCTATATGGTGCAGGAAACATAGAAACATAGAAAACCTACAGCACAATACAGGCCCTTCAGCTTACTAAGCTGTACCAAACATGTCCTTACCTTAGAAATTACCTAGGGTTCCCCATAGCCCTCTATTTTTCTGAGCTCCATGTACTGAGGAGGGATGTGCTGTTGCATTGCCTGCAGCTACAGGGGTAAGTGTCCTAAAGAAAACCAGGGAATGGTCCCCAGGAAATGCTGAAAGGGGAGATGACGTGTCCGATGATGGAACCTTGCTGAACCTGGCAGAGAATGATCTGTTGAGTGCAGAATCTGGTGGAGTGGAAGGCAAGTCCACTGGGGATTCCCACCCTTGTTCTGTCCTGGAGGGGAGAAACCGAGAGCAGAGGGGAAGCCACAGTTTGTGAAGGAGCTACTCAAGGCAGAAAGGCTCACCATCAGAGCAAATAAACAGAGACAGAAGAACTGGGAAAATGGAACAGAAACCTCAAGAGGGAGGAAGGGCAAAGAATAGTCAGGGTAGCCGTGGGAGTCGGGAGGCTTGCAATGGGTATTAGTAACTAGCCCGTCCTCTGAGGGAGACAAAGATCCAGAAAACTAAATAAAAGAGGGCAGGAAAATGGCAGCAAAGACCGTGAGAAAGGCAGGGACTATTGACAGGAAACCACTTTCCATGGGGTAGCCAGTCGCTGGTGGCCTGTCAGTACCGACATCCCCACAGTTGATCTACCGCCAGGACTGCAGCAATGCCTCCCAGGAGAATCAGTGAGTCCCCATGGTCTCTGTCCATCTCCTTGTCTCTGGGAAAGATCACCTCCTCACTTGCCCAATCACCTTCTCTGGGTCAATTCTACCCCCGCTCACTTCTCTCTCACCCTACTCCCACCGCCTACTGCCTGGTCTCTCTTTCTCTGGAACAACTCTCTCCCTTTTCTTTTTCCCCAGAAAAATTTCCACACACCCCCAACCCCTGGGGCAATTCTCGCCACACTCTCTCTTTGGGACAATTCACTACCTTCCCATCTCTCTCTGAAACAAATCTGTAACCCACCCTGCTTTTTTGGGGCAATTACAGTTCTCTTCCCCTCCCTCTGTCTGGGATAATTCTCCTCCCCCCTCTCTCTCTCTCAGGGACAAATCCCTCCCGTCATGCTCTCTCATTCTCTCTCACTGTGACAATTCACTCCCACCTCGCTCTCTTCCCCCTCCTGTGACCATTCTCTCCTGCATCTCTCACTGGAACAATCCTCTCCCGGGAATCTGTTGCACTCTGCTCATTTGGACTATTCAAGCATTTAGTTGGGATGTACTCTTTTCCTATTATGGGCATGTGCACGAGGTCGAGGGGGAGTTGTCGGTAAGAAGATGGCAACCTTTATGTACTAAATGTAATCAGATTTTTAAAGTTGTTCAAACAAATGAAAATCTTGTCTTTGTCGTCTGAGTGTAGCAGAGGCTGGTTGTCAATGATCAGATCCCACCGGCATTTGATGAGAGCAAGCCTATGAAACTGGAAAATGGTCTTGTGTTATGGAGCTCTAGAAGCAGCAGCAGAACCCTGCAGCTGTACTGTCACTTTTAGGAAGAGTGAGAGAGACCAGCATGGGAATTTTGGTGGAAGATCTGAACGAGGATGACGGTATGAATGCGCTAATAAATGCACTTGACTCAAGTTTTTTTGAAGGAAGAAAAGGATCGGATTTATGAGGCATATACAGATTTTGACAACATTTCCAGATACAGTTCTAGAAATATGGTTGATATTATTGAATTTGTACAAAAGTACAATCACATGCATAAATACAAAATGGAACGTCCTACGTGTCTAGACATAAAGAACAGCTAGCATTAACTGTATGTACAGAACTTACATTTACATCTATGAAATTGCCACTGAAGAGGATTTTGGAGAAAAGGCCACCAACAGTTAGAATTAGTTTGAGTCAGGAAACAGTATACTTCACTGAGCAGAAATGAGAGTACAGCAAGCGTAGGTCCTAGAGCGACCAGACGAGGGTACCATTAACTGGCACAAATCCACTAAACAAGTACCGTAGGGGGATTGAAATGTGCAGTTTGTCAAAGTACTTACCACTGGGCAAGAAAATGTCCATACAGAAACGAACAAGTTCGACTAACTGAAGAAAATAAATCTGAAGATGTGGAAGAGTGCCATATCACACTGTTTGCAAGGGAATCACTTACTAATGCAGAGATTTTTATGATCGAATCTCTAGGATCTGCTATTGTTACAGCAAGCACATGCAGTGTGGAGAAAATGGCTTGAAAGCTATGGAAGAAACTAAACTAGAATTAAGTGCATAAACTGGTGAACACAAGTACACCCATTCACAAAGCATTCAAATTTGGAGATAGAAAGATTGTGCATTCTATCAAAAGACTGATAATTCCCGCAAATATAGGGCAGACAAAACTTTACATTGAAATGGAGTCGGTACAAGTGAACATTCCATTACTCTTGAGTAAAACTTCCCTAAAGAAAGTGGGGGCAGTACTGGATATGGAGACAAAGCCAGCGTCTCTTGAGATCACCAACTCTGAACACTACAGTGTGAACATTCTGGATGAAGATATTACTGAGAGTCAACTGTCACAGAGAACATGACCCCAGATGAGAAACGCAAAGTGTGCTCAAGTTTCACAAGCAGTTTGGATATGCTTTAATTGAGACTTCAGAAACTGCTCAGGAGTTCAGGAAACAAAGATGCAGCACACATCAAAGTTGCTGGTGAATGCAGCAGGCCAAGCAGCATCTCTAGGAAGAGGTACAGTCAACGTTTCAGGCCGAGACCCTTCGTCAGGACTAACTGTAGGAAGAGCTAGTAAGAGATTTGAAAGTGGGAGGGGGAGATCCAAAATGATAGAAGACAGGAGGGGGAGGGATGGAGCCAAGAGCTGGACAGGTGATTAGCAAAAGGGATATGAGAGGATCATGGGACAGGAGGCCCAGGGAGAAGGAAAAGGGGGAGGGGGGGGAAAACCTAGAGGATGAGCAAGGGGTATAGTCAGAGGGACAGAGGGAGAAAAAGGAGAGAGAGAGAGAGAAAGAATATGTGTATATAAATAAATAAGGGATGGGGTACCAGGGGGAGGTGGGGCATTAGCAGAAGTTAGAGAAGTCAAGGTTCATGCCATCAGGTTGGAGGCTACTCAGACGAAATATAAGGTGTTGCTCCTCCAACCAGATGCAGATTATTTTTCCATTCTAAAGCAGATAATTGACAGCTGTGAGACATGCCAAAAGTTTGGAAAGCCCAAGCCCAAGCCTGCAGTTGGTCTACCACCAGCATCTGAATACAATAAAATAGTAGCTGTAGACCTACATGAACTGGAGCAAGGAGTGTGGTATCTCATCACTGATGCATTCAACGTATTGCAAATACAAAGGGAACCACAGAGATGGTGAAAAAAAAACTTCGTTCATTCCTGATTAAGCATTAATAGCCCAGCTTGGAATGTATTCAGTAATAATCGTGGTGAATTAATATTGATGAATTCAGAGATATGGCAGAGAACTTTAACATTGAAACAAAGACATCAGCAGCATATATATTGCAGTAACACACATCAAAGTTGCTGGTGAACGCAGCAGGCCAGGCAGCATCTCTAAGAAGAGGTACAGTCGATGTTTCGGGCCGAGATCCTTCGTCAGTTAGTCCTGAGGAAGGGTCTCAGCCCGAAACGTCGACTGTACCTCTTCCTAGAGATGCTGCCTGGCCTGCTGCGTTCACCAGCAACTTTGATGTGTGTTGCTTGAATTTCCAGCATCTGCAGAATTCCTCGTGTTTACATATATATTGCAGTAATGGACTTCTGAAGTGACACAATGAAATGCTCACTGAAATAATACTGATGGTAAAGAAAAGCAATGGCTGTGATTGGAACACAGCTCTGGACTGGGCCCTTATGGCAACGAATACCATGCACAATATATGTGGCTATGGCTCATGTCAACTTGTGTTCGGCCACAATCCAAAGCCTCCCTTTGTACTGGCTAACAGGCTACCTGCTTGAGAGGGCACTACAAAGAGTGAATGGTTGGGAAACATTGCACAGCGTGCATCAAGGACAGCTTTCGCTGAAGCTGAGTGTTCAGAGAGAATTCGACGAGCACCAAGGGCACAGCTCTGTCCGACAGATGTAAACTATGGGGCAGGATGAAGTGTATTACAAAGAAGCAGTCCATACAGAATGGAAACATCCTGGAGTTGTCACTGGTCAGGGTGGAGTTGTGGTATTTGAGAGACATGGAAGTACAGAAAGAGAGAGAGCATCACAAACTGAAGACCATCAGAACTCCGTGGAGAATGATACGATAAATGAAATGCACTTACCTGATCCTGTGTCACATAGCACAGACAGTGACAAGGAGAGTGCAGCTGAGGACCCAGCAGAGTTGCTCACAGTGGCAGAGACTGTGCTGAAGAGAGTGCAGCTTGCCTGAACAGAAGTCATCACAAGAGCAAAGACAACATGGAAGTTTCAGTCTTAAAACAGACCAAACTGTGAGATTTGTAGACCTAGACTCTGGTATCTGATACAAAGCTGAAGTCTTAGGGCGAGCAGGCAAAGCCACTGGGAGAAACAAAATTGGATACAACTTGAATTACCTAGAGAACCCGCCACGGTCACTGGCACTGCAGGGTCAGTTGATCTGTCACATGTAGACAGACTTCATATTGAACCAAGTATAGATCAGGCTGGACCATCTGAGAAATGTCAAGAGGAAGATATCCTAGTAACTAAGGACATGTCATTTGAATCTGCAAAACAGGATGAAATCAGTAGCTGGAGAAATAATGGAGAGTTTGAGGAAGTCAGAGACATTGGCCAAAAGACAGTGTGCAAGATAGGTGTACACCTTGAAAGAAACCCCGACAGGAATTACACCAAAAGCACACCTGACGGCTAGAGGTTTTGAGGAACTGAACATAAAAGACTCACCAACATATGCATCAGAGTCTCTCTGACTATTTCTCTCAGTCATATGTCAAAAGCATTGGCAACCCCATTGCATGGACATAAAATCTGCATTCTTACAGGGAATAGAATCATCACGTGACATTTACATTTGACCCCTGCCTGAAGCCAGAGGTGAAGGAACACTGTGGAAACTCAAAAAATGTATATGGTCTAGCAGATGCATCAGTCTACTGGAATAAAAAGGTCAAGGAAGTAATGTTGAAAACTGGTGGAAATATGTCACAAGTGGATCCAACTGTTTTTTTACTGTCAAGATTCAGGATACCATGTGATGAGACTTACTTGCCTGTCATAGATGACTTCATATGGGGAGACTCACAAAACTTTGCCACAACAATCATCCCTCAGCTAAAGTCAGCTTTTCAGGTTGGACAGGAGGAATATGACAGATATTCTATATCAGGATATACATCTTTGCTGTTGATGGAAGAGTACAACTCCACCAAGAAAGCTACATAAGGAGTCTTCAGACAATCAGCATGGAATCCTCACATGCCACACAACAGGATGCACCCCTCAGTGAAACTGAAGCTGAGCAGACATGACATCATGTTTGATGCCTGCAACTTGACATCCAGCACAAAAAAAGCCATAGTAGAAACTTTACAAGAGGCAAACAAGCTAGTGTGCAAAATTCAATCTGGAAAAAGTAGTCTTGAAGATTGGAAAAGATGGCTCACTGAGGCTCGTTGCCTTTAATGAAGCCTCACTTGGAAATCTTCCTGATGGAAGTACTCAAAGGGGACATTTTATTGTACCGATGGGAGAAGAGGGAAGATTTCACCTCTGTGTTGGCAATCAAAAAGGATCCAAAGAGTTGAATGTAATATGCTGAGTAGAAACTCTTGCAGTGTTTGAAGGTATTGACAGTGCTATTTAACTGGCCATACTCCGTTCTGAGCTCGTCCATGGTGACCCAAAGAAGAACGGTCTACAAATAACTTGTGTCACAGACAAATACTCTGGTTTATGCCATCAAATCCACCCAGTCAGTTACAGAGAAGAGGCTTCATCTAGAGATAAGTAGCATCAAGGAACTTGTCCAAGCACAGAAAATTCATCATGTTCTGTAGTCAACTACAAGTGAACAACTGACTGTCCCTTGTGCTGCTGAAGACACTTAGTGAAGGCAACTAGTACGTTAAGAACTGTATCAACATCAAGGGTTAGAACTAATTCCCAAGTCCTAACGGACATCTAAACTGGTACTTTTTAAACTATTTTTTAATGTACATAAAAAGAATGGGAGACAGTTGGGCTATGTAAGCATTTGGTTGGGATTTGCACTTCCTCCGTTATAGGAATGCCTGGCGGGGTGGGGGGGGGTGGTGAGAGAGGATTTGTGAGTAAGAAGATGGCAGCCTTTATGTACTAAACACAATTCGGGAAAGAAAACCTTGTCTTTGTCATTTGAGCATTAACAGAACCATTCTCTCCCATCTCTCTCGCCCTGAAACCATTCTCACCCACCTGTATCTGGGATTATCTATCTATCTATCTATCTATCCATCTCTCTCTCTCTCTCTCACAGACAATTCACCCCATCTCTCTCCCCCCCCCATCCCCGGGACAATTCCTCTGTGTGTGTGTCTCTCTCTCTCTCTCTCCCCCATCTTTCACACTCACTGGGACCATTCTCTCCTGCTCTCCTGTCTCCCTCTGGGGCAACTCCCTTCCGTCTCTCAATAAACTCTCTGTGGGACATTCACAATTCTCTCCGGTTTCTTTCTTCCCCTGTCCCTCTCCGGCACATCTCCCCCCACCCTCACCCCCTTTCTCTCTGGGACATTTCCCCTCCCTCTCCAGGACGTCTCCCCCCTCCACCCCCTCCCCCTCCGGGATGTCTCCCCCCTCCCACCCACTTCCTCTCCAGGACCTCTCTCCCCACCCACCCCCTTCCTCTCTGGAACGTGTACCCACCCCCCACCTCCTTCCCCCCACCCTCTCCGAGACGCCTCCCCCCTCCATCCCCTCCCTCTCTGGGATGTCCACCCCCCCTCCCCCCCAACCCCCTTCCTCTCCGGGACATCTCCCCCACCCCACCCAGTCCACCCTGCCTCTCTGGGATGTCACCCCCCTCCAACCCCTTCCTCTCCGGGACGTCTCCCCCTCCCACCCCCCCTTCCTCTCCGGGACATCTCCCCCACCCCACCTAGCCCACCCTTCCTCTCCGGAAAGCCTCCCCACCACCCCTTCCTCTCCAGGACATTTCTCCCCACATCCTCTCCGGGACATCTCCCCCCCATTCCTCTCCAGGACGTCTCCCACCCTCCCTCTCCAGGACATCTCCCCCTCTCACCCCCCTTCCTCTCCAGGACGTCTCCCCCTCCCACCCCCCTTCTTCTCCTGGACGTCTCACCGCATCCCCCCCCACCCAGCCCACCCTTCCTCTCCGGGAAGTCTCCCTTCCACCCCCTTCCTCTCCAGGACATTTCTCCCCACTTCCTCTCTGGGACATCTCCCACCCCTCCTCTCCAGGACGTCTCCCACCCTCCCCCTCCAGGACGTCTCCCACCCTCCCCCTCCGGGACGTCTCCCCCCCCCCACCCCCTTCCTCTCCAGGACGTCTCCCTCCCCCACCCCCTGCCTCTCCAGGACGTCTCCCTCCCCCACCCCCTGCCTCTCCAGGACGTCTCCCTCCCCCACCCCCTGCCTCTCCAGGACATCTCCCCCCCCACCCCTTTCCTCTCCAGGACATCTTCCCCCCACCCCCCCCCTCTCCAGGAAGTCTCCCCCGCCACCCCCTTCCTCACCGGAACATTCCTCCCCACCCATCTCCTTCCTCTCCAGGACGTCTCCCCCCCACCCCCTTCCTCTCCAGGAAGTCTCCCCCTCCACCCCCTTCCTCACTGGGACATTCCCCCCCACCCATCTCCTTCCTCTTCAGGACGTCTCCCCCACCCCCTTCCTCTCTGGGACATGCCCATCCTTCCTCACCAGGATGTCTCCCCTCCCCACCTTCCTCTCTGGGACATCTGCCCTCCCCTTTCCCACTGACTCTTTTCTCTGGAATGTATGTATATATATATATATATATATGCATCTCTGTCTCTCTCTGACCCATCTTTCCACTCCCCCTTCTCCCCCTCTCGCTCTTGGTTGGTTCTGTCCCATTCTCCCTCTCTTTCCAGGTTGTCTCTCTCCATCCCTCCCTCACTCTCAGGGTTATTTCATTCCTCCCTCCCACTGCATCTCTTCTCCGGGACGGCTCTCTTCTCCCTCTCTCCCCGAGACAGCTCTTTTCCTCTACTCTATGGCTCTCCTTCCCTACCCTCCTCGGGATAGTTCTCCCTCTCTCCGCCTGGGATAGCTCTCTCTTCTTCTTCTTCTCCTCCTCTCTTCGGACATCTCTCCCACCCCCCCACTCCCCGACTTTCTCTGGGACAATTCTCTCTGTCTCCTCCATCTCTGTGGGACAGCATAGTCTCTGTGTCTCTGGCACAGTTTCTCCTCACCGGGTCTGCCCAGCGGTCACTCACCGATATTGGATGTGTAGTCTGTAGCTCCAAAGATGAGCTCTGGTGCTCGGTAATATCGGGAGCAGATGTATGATACATTGGGTTCACCCTTCACCAGCTGCTTCGCACTGCAATCAACATACACTCACATTAAGATATCTTGTCCTGTTAGCTCACTCCAGCAACCCAGGTCATTACAGCACCAGGATGGTGCTGAGACACTGTCATACTCCCGATGACCTGTTGAGTCCAAGCTGTGCCGCTGACAGCCAGTCACCAGGTTCTGTCAGTTACTGCAGTTCCCCATTCTAGTTTTGCACACACATCCTTACGTGGGACCTTGCACTCCGAAAGCCTAAATACACCACTGAATACACTGGTTCTCTCCCGTCTACCCTGTCAGTTGCAACCTCAAAACATTCCAGAAGTTTTGTTGAGAACTTCCCTTTCACGTTGACTCCTGTCAGAGTCATATAGCAGGGAAAGAGGCCCTTATGGCCTAACTCATCCTTGTTGACCAACTAATCTAGAAGCACTTGACCCATATTCCTGTCCATTTACCGGCCCCAATGTCTTGTTAATGTACCTGGCTCAAGCACCTTTTCTTGCAGCTTCTTCCACATATGGACAACCCTCTGGGTGAAAAAGTTGCCCCCCAGATCCCATTCAAATCTTTCCCATCTCATGTTAAACTTCAGCCCTCTTGCCTGTGAAAAGACCAAGTGCACTATATCTATGTACACCCCTCATGATCTCTTTAAGCTCATCCCTAAGTTCTTGCATTCTAAGGAATAAACTCCTCGCCACTGTTACTTAATAATTTCCTGTCAGCCACCTTGTGTACAGACACTAGTGTGTCTAGCGTCACTTCATGGATGTACAACAAGCTATGTATTTATATTTATTATTGCATCCTTTATCTTATTGTGTTTTTTTATGCTGTACCTGATCCGGAGTAACAATTACTTAGTTCTCCTTTATACTGTGTACGGGACATTCAACAATCTTAAATCTTTAAAGTTATGGTGTACCAATTCCCTCCCTATAACTCAGGCCAAGTCCTGACAGCATCCTTGTAAATCTCTGCACTTTGCTCTTCAACTGCCTCGTTTACTGTGAACTCTAGCAATTTCACTACCTTTTGTCAGGGTAATCAGGTCAATAATTCTCTCTTTTCTTACCAAGGTTACATTAGCTGCTTTCTAATCCATTGGAAATGTTCCCTAGTTGTAAGAACATTGGAAAATAACCAATGCATCGACTATTTCTAGCGCCATATCCTGACGTACTCTGGAGCCCTGTAGATTTCACCTACAAACACAGATTTGCTTCAGCTTCCCCCCCACCACCACCTCACTGGACCCTCTGAACCCAATTTTTCTTTTGGGAAGTTAGGCTTGATACAAGTTGAACCCACGCACACAACCGATGAATTCTACCATTCCCTTCCTCCCCACAGTTAATCCCCAAGGATCTGACGGTAAGGCAGTGATGTTTGTCTTCACTAATTTTTTTTGTCTCTCCACATATTATAAACATTGAGTTGTGATACGGCCTATGCTCTCTGCAAACTTACTCTTGTACTGTATCTTCCTTCTCAATCAGTTTATCCTTTTTTCTGAACTGATCACAATCCTCGGGCTTGCTTTCTACTGGCCTTCCTTGAATTAATTCTTTCCATAATTTTTTGGCAAATCATGATTGAGACACCTTTTTTGTTTGCACCAGAGATATGCCATCCATGTAACTTTTGAATTTTACGCCTTGGATCCCATCATCAATTGTTTAACTAACATTCCACAATCTATCATAACCAATTCCCACCTTCTAAAATTAAGATTCCTTTATTTTCATTCACAAGACCCTACTTTGAGAAGCAATCCTCTCGCCCTCTTTTAATAAAAAACAGTATCGTGTTATGATTACTCTTCCCCAATCAATACCAATCTTTCCTCATTGCACAGTAGTAATCCAGGAGCAGCAGACACTCTGCTAGAGGAATTCAATGGGCTGACCAACACTAATGGAAGGAAAAGAACTACACTGTCAAGTTTTGATGCAAAGCTCTGAGTTCCTCCAGCAGGCTGTTGTTCCAGATTCCTGCACCTGCAGTCTCACGTGTACTCACACCACAGTGGTGTGCTTTCTCTCATGAGTTCCTGAACTAACGAGTCCACAAAGCCAAAACGAGTGCACAGCTCAACACATCATGGGAACTAGCCCCCCTCAATGGCCTCTATCGATACTTCTTGCTACCTCAGTAAAGCACCTAGCACAATCGAAGACTGCACCCACCCGGACGTTCCCTCCCTTGTCAGGCAGCATTTATAGAGGGGAGTAAACAGTTGACATTTCAAGCTGAGACCCTGCATCAGGACTGAAAAAGTGAGAAAGGGAAGGGGTGAGAAATTACTACTGCCACAATGAGGTTGGAAGTTAGAGAATTTGATGTCACATATGGGATATCCTATCCATGACTTCCTCTACTGCTACAATGAGACTATACTCAGGTTGGAGGAGCAACACCTGGGTTGCATCAACACTGATTTCTCTAACCTCTGGTAACTTCTCCCTCCTCCCTCTTTTTTCCATTCTGCATTCTGGATCCCCTCTCACCCTTTCTCTGCTTCTCTCCTGCCTTCCCCATCACCTTCCCCTGGTTCCCCTCCTTATTCCCTTCTTCCATGGTCCACTGTCCTTTCCTATCAGATTCTTCCGTCTTTAGCCCTCTACCTCTTGCACCTATCAGTTCCCAACTTCTCACATCAACCATTTTCCCCTACCTACCCATCTTCCCCCTCAACTAGTCTCACCCATCACCTGCCAGCTTGTATTCCCCCCTCTCCTCCAATCTACTTATTAAGGCTTCTGTCCCCTTCCCTTCCAGTCCTGATGTAGGGTCTAGGCTGAGAACCATTGACCACAGATGCTGCCTGACTTGCTGAGTTCCACCAGTGTTTTGTACATTTGCTCAAGATTTCCAACATTTGCAGAATTTTGTGTTTATTCTCTCTTCTCCCCTCTCTCACCGGGCAGAAGAAACAAAAGCCTAAAGGCACATACCACTATGCTCAAGAACAGCTTCTACCCTGCAGTTATCAGATTCTTGAACGTCCCTCTTTTATAGTAAAATGGACTTTTGGCCTCACAATCTACCTCATTATGATCTTGCACTTTTTTGGGAGCTTTTACAATTTATTCTACATTGTTATTGATTTACTTAATCCTTGCTCAATGCACTTTGATATAAAATTCTCACCATCTGGGATATGAGCTCTTCTCATTACTACCTCCGGGGAAAAGGTACAGATGCTTGAAAATTCACACTCAATGATTCAGGGACAGCATCTTCCCCTGTGCTATCAGATTTCTGAAATGTCCATGAACACCATCTCACTCTTCCTCCTCTGCACTTTTTATGGTAACTTATGGTAATTATAAATGTCTTGCACTGTATTTCTGCTACAAAACAAATGTTATGTCAAATGTCAGTGAAAATATACCCGATTCTGATTCAGCTGCAGTCTTGTGCGTTTCCCTCTTGCTTTTCACTTTCCCGTCTTTAGTTTTTACTCTCGCCTCCTCCACAGTCTCCCCACTCCCTGCGATTCGTTTAAACCCTCCCTAAAAGTATCAGTACATCACTTTGGTATGGACCATAGATTCTGTCCCGCCCAAATCACTGCACGTAACCCATCACTCACCATCCCCAGAGTCCCAGAAATCAGAAACCTGCCCTACCTGTGACACAAGAGATCCTGCGTGTGATGGAAATCTTGAGCAACACGCACAAAATGCTGGAGGAACTCAGCAGGTCAGGCAGCATCTATGGAGGGGAATAAACAGTCGATGTTTTGAGCCAAGACCCTTCATCAGGACTCTGTGAGGCCCAAACCATACAAAGGGTCTGAACCCAAAACAATGACTGCCCATTCCCCTGACCGTTGAGAACCTCCCTATCTATCACCTTTTTGGTCCCATGTTCTCCTGTTCCTGCGCTTCACTAACACATAGCAGCATGACCTCTGAGATCCTCTTTTTCATTTTGCCCCTGCTGAGATTCCTGTGGCAATTCACCTCATTGGTACTAGCTGGTTGTTCACCCTGTCCCTTCAGAAAGTCCTGCAGCCACCCTGATACATCCCTGATCCTGGCACCAGGGAGGCAATGTACTTGGATTCCTGATTGTGGCCACAGAACTGTCTATCTGTACCCCTTAACAATCAAGTCCCTGTTAACAAAGACCTTCAGGGCTTTATCCTGCCTTCATGTTGAACACAGCCATCCTGGTTGTTGCTGTTTTCTTGAGTGACCATACCCACAACAGTATCCAACAAAATACATGTGTTTGAGAGTCAGAAAGATATACAACATGGAGGCAGGCACTTTGGCCCAAATTATCCATGCTGAGTTCATTGGTCCTATCTACCCATGTATGACCCACAGCCCTTTAAAACTCTTCTTATCTAGATGGCTTTTAACTGTTGCTAACATGCCCTTCTCGACCATTATTTGTGGCAGCTCTTTCCCTTGCGTGAAGAAGTTGCTCCTGATATCCCTTTTAAATCTCTAAACTCTGATGTTAAACCTATACCCTCTTGATTTTAACACCCACCTTCCCAGGAAGAAGACAATGTGCATTCACCCTGTCTGTGCTCTTCATGATCCTACACACCACTACCAGGATTCACTCCTCAATTTCTTGCGTTCCAAGGAACAAAATCCTAATCTACACAACTTCTCCTTGCAAATCAGAATCCCGAGTCCAGGAAACATTCTGATAAATCTACTGTGCAAACTTTCTAGTTTATTAACATCTTTAATACAATGGGGTATCCAGAACTGTACACAAAACTCCCAAGTTTGAGACTGGCTGTCAAAGTCTTGGATGGCGTCGTCATGAGCTACAATCAGCCTGGCCAGCACAGAGCAGGGTCTGCAGATGGTGGCCTCACTGTCTTACATAACTGTAATGTAACTTTTCAACTCCTGTACTCAGTACTCTGACTGATGAAGACCAGAGTGCCAGATGCCTACCTCACCAACCCGTCTACCTGCAAAGCCACATACAGAAAACTAGATAACTGCACTTCAAGAACACTCCACTCCGTAACACTTCCCAGAACTCTACCATTCATGGTACAAGTCGTACCCTGGTCTGGTCTCCCCAAATGCAATACCTTACCTTTATGGAATGTCCACAAGGGACTTGTGTACTACCTTTTCCTGCTTCTCTGTCTGGTGGTCCCTATCGCTTTTCTGTAGTGCCTTCTTTGTTAGACATCTCATCATTACTCTGCCCCCACCCCCACGCCCAACCCAGCCTCTGCCACCTGCTCCATTGCCTTGTTAACTCATCACATTACTGTCCACCCCTGTGTGTGGCAAACTGCGGACACGACTGGCAAGGCCAGAAGTTATAAAGTCATAGAGCAGTGGTCTCCAACCTCTGGGCCGCGAAGCATGCAGGGGTGCAGTGGTGGCCGGAATGCACACAGCACATCTTCATAAAAAAAGCCGAAATAAACAAGCTAACTAATTAGGTGTGGTCCGACACGTAAATGTCAGCACAGATCAGAGATGATTGCTGATTGTGTAGAGCAAGTGAAATCGGCAATCGCCTCTGATCTGAGCCAACATTTACGTGCCGAGCGGTACCTAATTAATCAGCTTGTTTATTTCGGCTTTTTTCTTAAAGATGTGCTGGGTACGTTCCAGCTACCGCTGCACCCCTGCATGCTTCGCGGCCCGGAGGTTGGGGACCACTGTCATAGAGTACTACAGCACAGTAACAGGCCCTTCAGTTCATCTACTCAATACTGACCTGTATTTTCTGCCTAGATTCATCTACATGCATGTGAACCATAGCCCTCATTGCCCCTTCCAATCATGCACCTATCCAAACTTATTTTGAACATTACAATTGAACCCACATCTGCTGTCAGCTCATTCTACACTCGCATCACCCTGTGTGAAGACATTCTCCTGAAAATAACTCCACAAGTTATCGCCCATCCCTATCTACCCGCCCCACCCCGAGAAGGTGTTGGGGGGGAATTGGGATTGGCCGAATTCCTGTAGTGAAATTGCTGGTGGGGAGAGCTTCTACAGATATACACATCCAAGTCAGGAGGGGAACCTGCAGGCAGTGGTACTGCTGTGCAACCTCATCCTGTCGGCTAGCGTGGGACTTGCTATCGGAATAGCCGGGGTATACCCGGCAGGCAGTAGCTCTGCACTGCTGCTGGGGGAGATGGGGGTTCAAGTTTGAAACTTGCTATCAAAGTCTTGGATGGCGTTGTCATGAGCTACAGTTGCCTGGCCAGCACAGAGTAGGGTCTGCAGATTGTGGAAGGCTGCCACTCTCTGCAGGACACAGTTGGTTTTGGATCTAAAATTAAAATTTAAATTGTTATTTTCCTTGTAGTTTAACTTCCTTTATGTTTGCTTATATGTTTGTGTAATTACCTGCTGCATCATGAGCGCAAGCCACCTCACTATCAAGGATACCTTGCAATGGTGGTGCCTCAAGAGGGCGGCATCCATCATTAAGGATCTTCACCAGCTGGGACATGCCTTCTTCTCATTACTCCTTCACTATTCCTCTTTTGCACTACTATTTTATTGTGCCTTATCGTAATTTGTGATTCCTGCACTGTACTGTTGCCTCAAAACAACAGATTTCAGTGACAATAAACCTAATCCTAATTCTGTTTGTAAATTTTCAGTAGATTTTCAATAATTTACAGCTCTGTACAGTTGAACGATTTCTGTATAATTACCTGCTGCATTCAGCTGCTCCTGCTCTTCTGCAGTTTCTTTGTCTGTGATGCTGTGACAGCGACTGTCCGCGATAAAATTCCCTTATCTAACCAGAACTAGCTTGCAATGGAAGGGGGAGGGGAGCACGAGGTCCAGTCATTGTTATTTGCCTTACTTCTCTTTACGTTTTACTCGCTGTTACAAGCTGACCTTGTCTGAGGGGGACTGAGTGCTAACCTGTGCCTGTAACTCCAGGTCACAGGGGTTTCCTCACTTTGCCTATCGCCCTCCTCACGAACCCTCCAAACTTGCAAAGGTCGAGACCTGCCATCACAAATTATTGCCAACGCTGGACAGTTGTACTCATGGGGCTGGAGGAGTGATTCCCTACCCCAGCCACTTTGACTTCTGAAGCAAGTCAGAAATAGAGACGGGTGGTGCCGCAGGTAGATGGGCGAGTACGGTGCACAGGGCGGTGTACTGCTGGAGGGATTGTGAGAAAGGGAAGGCTGGCAAGAGAGGTGGGGGGGGGCGGGGTGGTGGCAGGAAAGAATATACCTATTGGTAGTAAGGTACAGGGTTACGCAGAGGATGGGGTGGGGAGGAAGAGATCAGGGTGAGAAGATGGGACGGGAACAGACCAGGAAGTGTTGTGGGGGTGGAATAGATGCGGGAAGGTGATGGTGGGAGAACAGACTGGAATGGCGCTGGGGGATCAGACCGGGATGGCGCTGGGGGATCAGACCGGAATGGCGCTGGGGGATCAGACCGGGATGGCGCTGGGGGATCAGACCGGGATGGCGCTGGGGGATCAGACCGGGATGGCGCTGGTGGGGGATCAGACCGGGATGGCGCTGGTGGGGGATCAGACCGGGATGGCGCTGGTGGGGGATCAGACCGGGATGGCGCTGGGGGATCAGACCGGGATGGCGCTGGGGGATCAGACCGGGATGGCGCTGGGGGATCAGACCGGGATGGCGCTGGGGGATCAGACCGGGATGGCGCTGGGGGATCAGACCGGGATGGCGCTGGGGGATCAGACCGGGATGGCGCTGGGGGATCAGACCGGGATGGCGCTGGGGGATCAGACCGGGATGGCGCTGGGGGATCAGACCGGGATGGCGCTGGGGGAACAGACCGGGATGGCGCTGGGGGATCAGACCGGAATGGCGCTGGGGGAACAGACCGGAATGGCGCTGGGGGATCAGACCGGAATGGCGCTGGGGGATCAGACCGGAATGGCGCTGGGGGATCAGACTGGGACGGCGCTGGGGGATCAGACTGGGACGGCGCTGGGGGAACAGACTGGAACGGCGCTGGGGGAACAGACTGGGACGGCGCTGGGGGATCAGACTGGGACGGCGCTGGGGGATCAGACTGGGACGGCGCTGGGGGATCAGACTGGGACGGCGCTGGGGGATCAGACTGGAACGGCGCTGGGGGATCAGACTGGAACGGCGCTGGGGGATCAGACTGGAACGGCGCTGGGGGAACAGACTGGGACGGCGCTGGGGGATCAGACTGGGACGGCGCTGGGGGATCAGACTGGGACGGCGCTGGGGGATCAGACTGGGACGGCGCTGGGGGATCAGACTGGGACGGCGCTGGGGGATCAGACTGGAATGGCGCTAGGGGATCAGACTGGAATGGCGCTGGGGGATCAGACTGGAATGGCGCTGGGGGATCAGACTGGAATGGCGCTGGGGGATCAGACTGGAATGGTGCTGGGGGATCAGACTGGAATGGCGCTGGGGGATCAGACTGGAATGGTGCTGGGGAAACAGACTGGAATGGTGCTGGGGAAACAGACTGGAAAGGCGATGGGGGAACAGACTGGAATGGCGCTGGGGAGGGAACAGACTGGGGAGGGTGGTGGTGGTGATGATGGGAACAGACTGAGGTAGTAGGTGTCTAGACCAAGGATGGAAATAATGGAGACAAATGGCCCCATTTTGACCCACCTGCCGAAGTCGCAGAGCTTGAGGATGGCGGTCTCAGGATCCACCAGCATGTTCTGTGGTTTGATGTCGCGGTGGCAGACGCCCTGGGAGTGAATGTATGCGAGGCTCTGAAATAACTGGTATATATACACCTGGTTGGGGAGAGTGAGATGGAATTAGTGAGTGCAGAACACCCAGCTCCATTCGAGGTGTCCCCCTTTCCCACTCCCATCCGCAAACTAACAGTGTGTGTCCTTACATGTGCAGGTACACAGGCACTGGGTGATCATCAACCGGCCACTGAAAATTGCCCTTGGTGGGAGCTGGGCTGACGAGAATGTGGGGTAATTTAAACAACCGCTTGATTGCTGGTGTGACTGTGTGGGCCGAAGGGTGCATCTCCAGGCTATGTTCCTCTATGACACAAATTCTCGCTGGAAATTTGTGACCCAGAGTCATCGACTAAGACTCATTCCTCACTGCCCATCCACAGCCTGACACTCTCTTACCGCCTCTCCCGCAGCACGGCACTGCCTTCCCTCCCACTCAGAAGACACAGGAAATTCGACATGTCAACATTGACCCTCACCAAGTTTTATCGAGGGGCAATAGAGCATCCCCCGCAGATAGAACATGGCTGGCTTGGCCGCTCCTCTGCCCATGACCACAAGCAACTACAGAGAGTTGTGGACACAGCTCAGCACAAGGACTGTCAAACTTCTCGGTAAAATAACTAGTGTAATCAAAGTGACCACGCAACCCGGACATTCTCTCTTCATCCCTCTCGCATCAGGCAGAAGACACAAAAGCCTGAAAGCACATACCACCTTCTATCCTGCTTTCAGAAGATTCAGGTAGAGATCTCTCTCAGACAATGAGTACAATCTCTTTTCCTCTTGCACTTTGCCTACCTGCACTGTACTATCTCTACAGCGCTAACACTATCCTCTGCATTATTTTCCTTTTCTGCAACCTCAGTGTACTGATGAATGGAACGGTCTGTCTGGATGGTACGCAACAAAAACTTTTCACTGCACTGGCATTGGTTTATTGTTGTCACATGCACCGAGATACAGTGAAAAGCTTGATTTGCGTATTGTTCATACAAAACAGATCATTACACAGTGCATTGAGGTACAACAGGGTAAAACAATCATAATGCAGAATAAAGTGTGACAGTTACAGAAAAAATGTAGTACAGGAACAATGAAGTACAAAATTATAACCAGCCTGTGACACAAGAGTCCATCTTATCGTATGAGAGATCCGTTTAAGTGTCTGATAACAGCAAGATAGCTGTCCTTGAGCAGGTGGAACATACTTTCAGGTTTTTGTATCTTACTTCTGATGGGAAAGAAGAGAAGAGAGAATGTCTGGGGCGAACGGGGTCTTTGATTATGCTGAATGCTTTACTGAGGCATCGAAAGGGTGTGTGTCTGTCTCTCTCTCTCTCTCTCTCTCTCACACACACAGATCAGGAAAAAATGAGGTCACCAGGGCCTTGTGACTGCTGCGCGGCCTCAGGGCGGATGGACACTGACCAGTCAATGACCACACCCCCCACCCTCAGTTGCTTCCACAGCCCACTAGTGAGGGGTTCCATCTCACCACTGCTCTCCGTGGTCAGTGGCTGCTACTCACACCCCGTTCTGACCAAAGTCCTAACCCGGTGCCCAATCTCCCATCCACATCCTGTCCAACACCATCGGCACTTGGGCAACCCCTCGCAGATCTCAACAGCCTAATGACATCCCCTCCATCCCAAGAACGAGTGTTGCTGGGAACTGGCTGTGCTCCCACACAGCAGACACTCAAACAGAGAGCTGTGGAGTTCACACAGGCAGTTGACAGACATCCTTCAGTGCCCTGTGTAACTAACCAATGTACCACCAGCCAGTGTACAGTGATACCCAGAGTCTGGTGTAACACCTGCCAGAGTACACCCCAACCTATGACATCCATTGCTCTGTTTAATCCCAGCCAGTGAACACTCACATTGTGATACTCACAGTCTAGTGTAACTAGTAAGATACCAGCCAGTGTACACGTCACTGAGTGACACACCCAACCAGTGAGGACAACGGCCAGTGTACTCCCCACATTGTGTGATGACCACTGCCAGTGTTTCACCAGACAGTGAATACCCCACAGCCCCAGCGACCGTCTTCAACCGGCCCCCGAGGTTGCCACTGTGCCCCGCCCAGCCACTGCTTCTCACTAAAGGCATTTCAGCACACAAAGCCAGTGCTGGTCACCGCTCACCTTGATGTAGATCATGGGAATGGGTTGCTTGGCCTTGTTGAAGTGCCGGGCGACTCGATAAACCGTCTCTGGAACGTAGTCTAGAACCAGATTTAAGTAAACCTCATCTTTCTGTTGGACACAAAAAACATCTGCAGTATTTACCACAGACACCCAACACACTACAGCAGGAGAGCCCATTCCCTTACCCCTCCCCACAGCAGGGGCCACGACAACCTCAGTGGTCAACCTGACAACCACCCTGACATGGGACAATCAACCCTACGATCTGGTTTTCAGCTGAGGAAAGGTACTTGCAAACCAGAACACAGACAGCTCGTTTCTCGGGGCCCCAGTGAAGCCTATGTGGTACACTGAGCAAAGGTCAGGTTGACACACTCGGCAGAGACGGTGAAATAAAGCGTCACCAAACTGATTGCTGGGATGGCCGGTCTGTCCCTGCGAGTCACAGAACAGTGTAGCAAGGAAACAGGCCCTTCAGGCCAACTCGTCCATTCCAGCCATGGTGCCCATCAACTAGATCCAGTTGCCTGCGTGTGGCCTTTATTTCCCCCCCCCCACCCCCCCCTTGTCTATGTGCTCATTTGAATGTGTTTTAAAAGCTTGCTTCCTCTGGCAGTGCGCTTCACACACTCCCAATCCTCTGTACTCAGGTCTCAACCTCACCACTCAGTCTCTTTAAATGTTTCCCTCTCATCTTAAACCCGTATGCTCTACTTTTCCGTTCTTCTTCCCCGTTCATTCACTTTATCTATGCCAATAAAGACTGTATAAACCCCTGTTGGATTGGGGTCTAAAATGTAATCTTCCTTGTTTAACTTTGCTCATGCTTGCTTCAGTTTGTATAGTCACCTGTCTATAAATGTTGAGTGGATTTTCAGTCATTTATAGTATAGCTGGTCTGTATTTTTTGTATATATTTTTTTCTGAAAGACTGTCATGGCAACATAAAACAAAGCTGTCCTTATTATCTCTTCAACTGCCCCAATCACAAGAATCCCTTTACCTATCCAGCTTGAACTAGCTTTCAACATAAAGACTGACAATGAGACGAGGTTCTTTGTTCTGTTCTTCATTCTCTCTTTCTTCCTTACTTACAGTAGCGTGAGTTGGTTAAGTTGTAGTTAGTTCCCTCCTGCTGCACTTTACTGATATTTCTTTATAAAGACTATCCAGTAAAACTGCTGGAACACAAGATTTGCACCTCATCCTTGACTTCTGAAGAACCTTATGGACATCATCATTTCTGGGTCTCTGTAAGGACACCTCTCAGTTTTCTACACTCAGAGGAATAAAGTCCGAGCCTGCCCAACCTCTTCCTACAACCCAGGCCTTCAGGACCTGGTAGCATCCTCATGAATATACTTTGCACGGTTTCCAGCCCAATGATGTCTTCCCCACAACAGGACAGCAAAACCATGCACATTGCTCCAGGTGTGCTTTCATCTACCTCTCCTACAAACTGAATGAGTAGTCTTGGATTAAGCCCCCAAAGGGTGGAGAGAGAGTGGTATATAACTTGACAAGGGAGCTGTGGAGATGACACTTTCTGTGGCTGGGATGTTCAGAACCAGGGACCACTATCTCAACCAAATCTTTTTCAGAGTGTGTGGCCAAACTGGCAATAATCTTCTAAAAAATTACCTTGGTGAGTCATTGTACTTTTGAGCAGAGGTTACTATTATAACTATTTACTATCCAAATACACCAAGTCTGTGAGGATTTTGAAACATGTCATCCAACGCCACGTTCTCGCAAACGTCTAGCTGGCACCAATCCAGCATGAGACGTTTCGTGGGAAAACATCTCTCTGCCGTTGATTGTAAAAAAAAATGATTCAATGATTCATTTGGCAGTACAGATAATCATTATGTATCGTTGTATTATGGGTGGGGTTTAAAGAATTGAAAGGTGGCACAATATGCTGCTTACCAACAAAATTTTTGCTTGTGCCACCTTGGGCATGCATGCCATAAGAACAGAATTAGGCCAATCGGCCCCTTGAGTCTTCTCTGCCATTTCATCATGGCTGATTTATTATTCCTTATTATCCTGTCTTCTTCTCGTAACCTTTGACTCCCTTACTAATCAACAACCCATCAGCCTGCTTTAAATGTACCCAATGATTTGGCCTCCATGGTTGCCTATGGAAATGAGTTCCACAGATTCATTGCCCTCTGGCTAAAGAAATTCCTCATCGCCATTCTAAAGGGATGTTCTTCTATTCTGAGACTGTGGCCTCTGGTCCTGGATATCCTCACAATAGGAAACATCCTCTCCTTGTCCACTCTAGCTAGACTTTTCAATAATCGATAGGTTTCATTCCTATCTCATTCCTCTAAACCAGCGACTGCAGGCCCAGAGCCATCAAAAGCCTACATTAACCCTTTCATTCCCGGGATAGTCCTTGTGAACCTCCTCTAGACCTTCTCCAATGTCAGCACAACCTCTCTTAGATGATCCTGAAAATACTCCAAGTATGGCCTGACTGATGCTTTATAAAGCCTCAACATTACATACTTGCTTTTAAATTCTAGTCCTCTCAAAATGAACACTAACATTTAATTTGCTTTCCTTAATACTGACTCAACATACAAATTAACCTTTAGAGAATCCTGCACAAGCACCTCCAAGCCCTTTTGTATCTGATTTTTGAATTTTCTCCCCGTTTAGAAAATAGTCTATGCTTTTCTTCCTCCTAGCAAAGTGCACAACCATATACTTCCCTACACTATATTCCATCTGCCACTTCTTTGTCCGTTCTCCTAATCTGTCCAAGTCCTTCTGCAGTCCCCCTGCCCCTCCACCAATCTTTGTATTGTCCACAAAGCCATTAATTCTGTCATCCAAATCAAGTTCAAAATACATTTATTATCAAAGTATGCATACATTATACAACCTTGAAATTTGTCTCCTTGCAGGCAGCCACAAGACAAATAAACCCAAAAGGACCCATAAAAAAAGACCAACAAACACCTAATGTGCAGAAAGGAAAAAAAAAATTGTGCAAACAATAAAGGTAATAAGCAGATAGCATTGAGAACAAAAGTGAGTCCTCAGACACGAAACCTGGAGCAACCTCACAGCCTGAGTCTCGGTGCAGCCCAGAGCACAGTAAACATCATGGAGCATCGAGCAGAACCAGTTCAACTCTTGCCTTTGGTCCTGTCCTCCTGCCTTTTCAATCCATCTGGCCCAGCATTTAAATCATCCGAACACTGGGTCGTTCCTTGCTCTAAGACTCGATGTTTGACATTTAACATAAAAAGCAGTCCTAACAGACCCTTGCAGAACACCACTAGTCCCTGGCAGCTACCTGTACTTCCACTGTTTGCCTCCTGCCAGTCAGCCAGTCTTCTATCTGTGCCAGTATCGCTTCTGTAGTACTGTGGGCTCTTATCTTGTTTAGTAGTCTCATCTGTGGCACCTTGTCAAAGGCCTGAAAATCCACTGACTCTTTGTTTATCCTGACTATTATTTCCTCAGAGTTCCAACAGATTGTTAGGCAAGATTTCCCCTCAAGAAAACCAAGCTGACTATGGCCTATTTTATCATGTTCCTCCAAGTACCATGAAACTTCACCCTTAATAATGGACTCTAACATCTTCCCAACCACTAAAGTCAGGCTAACTGGCCTATAATTTTTTTGTACTTTATCTCCTTCCTTACAAGGTGGAGTAACAATTGCCATAGTTCGCCACCCGTGGACTCACAACATAAGGAGTCAACCATTCAAGACTGAGGTGAGGAGTGTGTCTTGCAGATGGCTGTGGAACTTTGCAAGTCTCTGCCTTCTGAAAGATGCTTGGACAGGTATGCAGAAGGCAAATAGTTAGAGGGATACGGGTCCATCACAGACAAATACAGTTTAGATGGGACACAAGAGATTCTGCAGATGATGGAAATCTGGAGCAACACACACAAAATGCTGGAGGAAGAACATGCAGTAAATCAGCCAGCATCTACTGGAATGGGTTGGGGGTGGGTGGGGGGAGGGAATAAAAAGTCGATGCTTTGGACTGAGATCTTTTATGAGGACAGATAAAGACGTGGTCACTGCCTGATTGCTGAGTTCCTCCATCATTTTGTGTGTGCATAGCTTACATGTGAATCTTGGTTGGCACAGACTATGTGGACAGAAGGGTCTGCTTGTATGTTATATAGCTCCAGAAATTTACTCCTATGTTTTAACGCTTCTGTACCCTATACCACCCCCTCCTCCCACCACTGTCTTACTGCACCCACGTTGTGCCACCCTTACCTTCTCCCCAGAGGAGTAGAAGAAGTAACGTAACTTGACGATGTTCACATGGTCCAGCTTCCGCATAATCTGTAGTTCTCGGTTCTGCAGCGAGAAAGCCAAATCAGCTAGGGGGCGGTGAGGGTGCCGTTCCGAGAGCATGACATGAGTCAGCAACACAAGAGATTCTGCAGATACGGCAAATCTGGACCAACATTCACAAAGTGCTGGAAGAATTCAGTAAGTGACGCAGCATCTACAGCGGGAAATACAAAGACCTGGTGAACGGTCTTGGCCCAAAATGTCAACTGTTCATTTCCCTCTATAGACGCTGCCTGACTTGCTGAATTGTTCCAGCACTTTGTAGTCCAGAAGACTTGCACTCCCAGAATGCCTGTGACTATAACCAACCTGCCCCAGTACAGTCACAATCCTGGCACCCACACAGCAACGTGGAAAACTGCCCAGGTAGATGGTGTTCACAACAATAGTTTTTAAGAGATACAAGGTGGAGCAGGCCCTTCCAGCCCAATGACTTGCACCGCCCAGAAAACTACCTATTTAAACCTGGCCTAATCACAGGACAACTTACAATGACCAATTAACCTACTAACCGGTAGGTAGGGGAATGAAGGGTTATGGAGAAAAGACAGGTAGGTGGAGATGAGTCCATGGTCAGATCAGCCATGATTTTATTGAATAGCGGAGCAGGCTCGACGGGCCAGATGGCGGACTCCTGCTCCTAATTCTTATGTTCTTCTGTCTTTGCACTTGGGAGGAAACTGGAGCACCTGGAGGAAACCTTGTGGGCTCATGGAAAGAATGTATAAACTTTCTTGCAGAGGGCCGAACTCCATTGCCAAAGCTGTAATAGCATTGTGCTAACTGTGATGCTACCATGGAGCCCCAGTCTGGCTAATTAGTACCCAGCCAACCCACTCTCAGCAGCACAGTGAGGCCGGGTTCACTCTCAGCAGCACAGTGAGGCCGGGTTCACTCTCAGCAGCACAGTGAGGCTGGGTTCACTCTCAGCAGCACAGTGAGGACGGGTTCAATGACAGCAGCACAGTGAGGCCGGGTTCACTCTCAGCAGCACAGTGAGGCCGGGTTCAATCTCAGCAGCACAGTGAGGCCGGGTTCACTCTCAGCAGCACAGTGAGGCCGGGTTCAATCTCAGCAGCACAGTGAGGCCGGGTTCAATCTCAGCAGCACAGTGAGGCCGGGTTCAATCTCAGCAGCACAGTGAGGCCGGGTTCACTCTCAGCAGCACAGTGAGGCCGGGTTCACTCTCAGCAGCACAGTGAGGCCCGGTTCAATCTCAGCAGCACAGTGAGGCCGGGTTCAATCTCAGCAGCACAGTGAGGCTGGGTTCAATCTCAGCAGCACAGTGAGGCCGGGTTCACTCTCAGCAGCACAGTGAGGCCGGGTTCAATCTCAGCAGCACAGTGAGGCCGGGTTCACTCTCAGCAGCACAGTGAGGCCGGGTTCAATCTCAGCAGCACAGTGAGGCCGGGTTCAATCTCAGCAGCACAGTGAGGCCGGGTTCAATCTCAGCAGCACAGTGAGGCCGGGTTCACTCTCAGCAGCACAGTGAGGCCGGGTTCACTCTCAGCAGCACAGTGAGGCCCGGTTCAATCTCAGCAGCACAGTGAGGCCCGGTTCAATCTCAGCAGCACAGTGAGGCCGGGTTCAATCTCAGCAGCACAGTGAGGCCGGGTTCAATCTCAGCAGCACAGTGAGGCCGGGTTCACTCTCAGCAGCACAGTGAGGCCCGGTTCAATCTCAGCAGCACAGTGAGGCCCGGTTCACTCTCAGCAGCGCAGTGAGGCCGGGTTCACTCTCAGCAGCGCAGTGAGGCCGGGTTCACTCTCAGCAGCGCAGTGAGGCCGGGTTCACTCTCAGCAGCGCAGTGAGGCCGGGTTCAATCTCAGCAGCACAGTGAGGCCCGGTTCACTCTCAGCAGCACAGTGAGGCCGGGTTCACTCTCAGCAGCACAGTGAGGCCGGGTTCAATCTCAGCAGCACAGTGAGGCCGGGTTCAATCTCAGCAGCACAGTGAGGCCCGGTTCAATCTCAGCAGCACAGTGAGGCCCGGTTCACTCTCAGCAGCACAGTGAGGCCGGGTTCACTCTCAGCAGCACAGTGAGGCCGGGTTCAATCTCAGCAGCACAGTGAGGCCGGGTTCACTCTCAGCAGCACAGTGAGGCCGGGTTCAATCTCAGCAGCACAGTGAGGCCGGGTTCAATCTCAGCAGCACAGCGAGGCCGGGTTCACTCTCGGCAGCACAGCGAGGCCGGGTTCACTCTCGGCAGCACAGCGAGGCCGGGTTCACTCTCGGCAGCACAGCGAGGCCGGGTTCACTCTCGGCAGCACAGTGAGGCCGGGTTCAATCTCGGCAGCACAGTGAGGCCGGGTTCAATCTCAGCAGCACAGTGAGGCCCGGTTCAATCTCAGCAGCACAGTGAGGCCGGGTTCAATCTCAGCAGCACAGTGAGGCCGGGTTCAATCTCAGCAGCACAGTGAGGCCGGGTTCAATCTCAGCAGCACAGTGAGGCCGGGTTCACTCTCAGCAGCACAGTGAGGCCGGGTTCACTCTCAGCAGCACAGTGAGGCCGGGTTCACTCTCAGCAGCACAGTGAGGCCGGGTTCACTCTCAGCAGCACAGTGAGGCCGGGTTCAATCTCAGCAGCACAGTGAGGCCGGGTTCACTCTCCGCAGCACAGTGAGGCCGGGTTCAATCTCAGCAGCACAGTGAGGCCCGGTTCACTCTCAGCAGCACAGTGAGGACGGGTTCACTCTCAGCAGCACAGTGAGGCCGGGTTCACTCTCAGCAGCACAGTGAGGCCGGGTTCACTCTCAGCAGCACAGTGAGGCCGGGTTCACTCTCAGCAGCACAGTGAGGCCGGGTTCACTCTCAGCAGCACAGTGAGGCCGGGTTCAATCTCAGCAGCACAGTGAGGCCGGGTTCACTCTCAGCAGCACAGTGAGGCCGGGTTCAATCTCAGCAGCACAGTGAGGCCCGGTTCACTCTCAGCAGCACAGTGAGGCCGGGTTCACTCTCAGCAGCACAGTGAGGCCGGGTTCAATCTCAGCAGCACAGTGAGGCCCGGTTCACTCTCAGCAGCACAGTGAGGCCGGGTTCACTCTCAGCAGCACAGTGAGGCCGGGTTCAATGACAGTGGCATGTACTGACCAGCAATGTGTATGGGTTTCACCAGTCCCAGATCTGATCCAAATGTGGACCAAAGATGGAGCCCAGAGCTGGGCTGTAGGGGTGAGGAGAGAGTGGTAGGTTTTGACTGAGTGAGGCATCAAGGTGCCCTGTTAAAACTGGTCAATGGGCATCAAAGGGAAAGCACACATGGCCGGTGCGATAGCTTGCACCAAGGAAGTGACTGTGGTCATTCATCACTTCAGCCCTAGCACGCCACTGCAGTTCCTCAGCACAATGTCCTGGCCCAAACTTCACCTGCTTCATCAGTGGCCTTCCCTGGAGCAAAGGAGACTGATAGAGACCGGATAGAAGCTTACAAGATCATGGAAGTCTTAAATAGTGTAAGATAGCCGGTACCTTTATCCCCAGGGTGAGCAAGGATGTGCACTAATGGTGAGAGGGGATAAGTTTAAAGAAGATGTGTGAGACAAGTTTTTTTTAAAACGCAGACTGGAATGCTTTGCCTGGGGCAATGGAGGCAGCAGATACAGTAGAAGTTTTTAGAGGCTCTTTGATAGACACATGAATGTGCAGAGCAAGGAGGGATATGGACATTTCGCAGGCAGAAGGGTTCAGTTGGGTATTTAATTAGTTTGGCACTGTATGTACTGTTGACCTGTCTGTCGAAAGTTGGGGAGTTCACTGACGACCTACCCCTCAGCCAATGAAGCAGCTCACACCTGCAGCTGACGAAACCAGAACAACACTCAGGCATGGGCTGAGAAGTGACAAATAATATCAGAGCCTAGCAATTGACCATATCTGTCCCCTGGGTCACACCACCTCCCCTCGCTATTCAATTCCCTCAGCCTACATCAATAACCTGGAGCAACAAGAACCCCAGCTAGGTAAAAACCATGGCTCGGAGGTTTGGCTTTCCCGTAGTGAAAGACCCACTTCCTAACACCTCAGAAACTTTCCACCAACTACATGGCGCAGTCCAGTTATACTGCGCAGGTCCCACATTGCATAGACAGCAAGATACAAGGTACACGAAGCAGCAGGACATGTACTGCATGGACAGCAACACAAGCAGGTCATGCATTAGGCAGGCCGTATGCCGGACAGGTCAGGGACACCCACCAACTACCCCCCCGCCCCCCCTGCACCTTACCCCACAAAGTCCGGAGGAGCTGCACCTTCTGCTCACCTTGAACCTCTTGTCCTGCAGAACCTTTTTGATGGCGATGAGCTCTCCAGTGTCCACCAGCTTGGCCTGGTATACCACGCCGAAGGACCCATTACCGATGATCTTAATATCTGCGTAGGATACCTCCTTGGGAATGTCGGGCCCATGACCTGGTGTGGCCACCACTGTTGTGACCTTATTACCATCTCCTGCAAACCAGAAGCAAGTTGCCGGTCACCTCGATGCAACGCTCAGCGCCTCGCATCCCACGACTCCATTGAAGTTGACAAACAATACACTCCCCAACCCCACATCCTCCCGGTTCCACACTCATCCTACCAACAGAAACATGTTCTTCCTCCCAGATCAGGTGCACAGCTCCCATTTGCTTCCTCACCACGATTTACCGCCACAGTGATCTCAAACCACTCCAGGGACAGCTAGCACCACCAACACAAGCAGTCCCCTTGGTCCCAGCCCATTCCCCTTACAGCAATAGCCCGACTTCCAACACCTTCATCCAGCCCCATCCTCCATCAGCACCTTTCCCACCCTTCCAGCGACAGCCACGGCCAGCAGTCTGCTGGGGGAGCTCAGTGACTCCAGCAGCACCTTCCCCACCCTTCCAGCGACAGCCACGGCCAGCAGTCTGCTGGGGGAGCTCAGTGACTCCAGCAGCACCTTCCCCAGCCTTCCAACAACAGCCATGACCAGCAGTCTGCTGGGGGAGCTCAGTGACTCCATTAGCACCTTCCCCACCCTTCCAGTGACAGCCACGACCAGCACAGCCATGACCAGCAGTCTGCTAGGGGAGCTCAGTGACTCCATTAGCACCTTCCCCACCCTTCCAGCGACAGCCATGACCAGCAGTCTGCTGGGGGAGCTCAGTGACTCCATTAGCACCTTCCCCACCCTTCCAGCGACAGCCACGGCCAGCAGTCTGCTGGGGGAGCTCAGTGACTCCATTAGCACCTTCCCCACCCTTCCAGCGACAGCCACGGCCAGCAGTCTGCTGGGGGAGCTCAGTGACTCCAGCAGCACCTACGGGAGACCAGTGGATGCACCGATGTTTCAGTTCAAAGCCATCTCGCTGCAGGACTTGAAAACAGCCAGTGTCCAAGACCTATGATGCCCCAGGCTTCCTGTACGTGGACGGGGTAGCATAGCCCTGCTCTGGTCCTAGCAGTACCACCATCATGGCTGCCCTACATCCCAGGATATACCATTACCATTACCATCCCCAATCCCACCAACTCTTCACCCGAGTCTGGAATATCCCGTCACTGCTACCCCAACTTCTGTGATATCCTACCACTGACCCCAGTCCCATCATCACTACTCCGTAACACTCCAGGATATCACATCATTGACCCCAGACATGCTGTCACCGCTCGGCCAACACCGTGCTGCAGGAGGGACGGCGAGGAGGGAGCGCGAGCCGCAGGAGGGGCGGCGAGGAGGGAGCGCGAGCCGCAGGAGGGGCGGCGAGGAGGGAGCGCGAGCCGCAGGAGGGGCGGCGAGGAGGGAGCGCGAGCCGCAGGAGGGGCGGCGAGGAGGGAGCGCGAGCCGCAGGAGGGGCGGCGAGGAGGGAGCGCGAGCCGCAGGAGGGGCGGCGAGGAGGGAGCGCGAGCCGCAGGAGGGGCGGCGAGGAGGGAGCGCGAGCCGCAGGAGGGGCGGCGAGGAGGGAGCGCGAGCCGCAGGAGGGGCGGCGAGGAGGGAGCGCGAGCCGCAGGAGGGGCGGCGAGGAGGGAGCGCGAGCCGCAGGAGGGGCGGCGAGGAGGGAGCGCGAGCCGCAGGAGGGGCGGCGAGGAGGGAGCGCGAGCCGCAGGAGGGGCGGCGAGGAGGGAGCGCGAGCTGCAGGAGGGACGGCGAGGAGGGAGCACGAGCTGCAGGAGGGACAGCGAGGAGGGAGCACAAGCTGCAGGAGGGGCGGCGAGGAGGGAGCTCAAGCTGCAGGTGGTGCAGCGAGGAGGGAGCACAGCGTTGCAGGAGGGGCGGCGAGGAGGGAGCGCGAGCTGCAGGAGGGGCGGTGAGGAGGGAGCACCGTGCTGTAGGAGGGATGGTGAGGTCATGGCTCGTTGGCAACAGGGCTGAAGTCCTGTCTGAAGAGTCAGCCTCCCGGCTGGGTCTCCATAATTCACAGACACTGACAGGAGGGAACCTCCTCACAGCAGGTCCCAGCACTGAGAAGCCAAGGTCAGATGGTCCATGTGACACCTGGAGTGGATTTTCCTTCCAAGAGAGGCATCCTATTCGAATAGACGAGCCATGCTGGGGTGAGACGTTTTGAGAACAATCAGCAGCTCTCTGTGACATCAACACCTCCCTCTATTACCCACTGCCCAGGGAACAATGTGGGCTGCAGCCTCTCCGCTAGGCACAGGGGAACATGGACCAGTGTGTACAACACACAGTCTCTCCATGACGTGTGGATTTGCTCCAGGTGCTCTGGTTTCCACCAACTCGCAGGGTTAAGGGTTAATTAACCACTTTTAAAGGCCCCTCGTGTAATATGCTAGCAGGATCGAAGTGGATTTGGTGGACAACAGGAATTCTGCAGATGCAGTGTCCTGACGAAGGGTCTCGGCTTGAAACGTCAACTGCCCCTCTTCCTATAGATGCTGCCTGGCCTGCTGCGTTCACCAGCAACTTTGATGTGTGTTGCTTGGATTTGGTGGAACAGGTTGTGGGCTATAATAGTGGGAGAATGGAATTATTTAGTCACAAGAACACGGAAGCAGGACATTTGGTCCACTACATCCATACAGACGAGTGGGAAAACATCCCATCTTCCAGCATAGAAGCCTGAAGAGCTATGCTCAACGTTTTAGGAGCCGCTTCTTCCCCTCCGTCATCAGATTCAAATGGGCAAAGAAACCATGAACACTACCTCATTATTCATCTTTCTGTGTGCCATTTATAGCAACGTTTATAACAAATTTCCCAACGTATGTCAGTGAATATTAATCTGAACCAGATTCCGTCTGGACTGTCAGAGACTGTTTCTACCACTCAAAACAGTTACTCTCCCCAAGCAGTGGGGCCGAACGACACCTCCAACCCATTATAACCCACCCCTCCACACCCCCCACTGCCACTACTTTGTCATTTCCTGTCAGTTACCTTATGTCACTCCTGTGCCTTGCATCACTTTATGGATCTAAATATATAAGCTATTTTATGTATTGAAATTTATTGTGCTTTTTTAAATTATTGCATTCTGAATCTTATTTCGTTTTTTTTTGTGCTGTATCTGACCCGGAGCAACAATTACTTTATGTCCTTTATACTTGCGTACTGGAAATGACGTTGAACAAGCTTGAATCTAAAAACACTCTGCAATATGTTCCAGTTATTCACCACTCTCCAAGTGAGAAAGAACTCCCTCAGATCCCTCCCACCCTAAATCTACAGTACTGTGCAAAAGTCTTAGGCACATATACATATATAGCTAAGGTGCCTAAGACTTTTGCACAGTACTGTTATAATTTTATGTATTGCACTGTACTGCTGCTGCAAAAAAAGAACAAATTTCATGACATACGTGAGTGATGATAAACCTAATTCTGATATGGGTCTCTATTGTGGACTGAGAGTGGGAAGGGGGCAGGGAGAGGGGAGGGATCCAGAAGCACCAGAGAATCATTCTGTCATGATCGATAAATCAATTGTTTGGAATCAAATGACCTTGCCTGGTGTCTCACGGTTGGGTGTGTCTGCAGCTATGCCACACCCTGCCCCTGGCACTCCTCAGGCACCTGTCCCACACCCTTCCCGCAGTGCTCCACCCAGGCCATTCCCAACATCCTTTGTTCCCACCAGATTTACAAACTCGCTCTCCACTCCACATTGACAAATACAGTACTGTGCAAATGTCTTAGGCACTCTAGCTATATATATGTACCCAAGACATTTGCACAGTATTGTACGTCTTTTAGTTTTCTTGATGTAGCCTTCTTGATGTAGCACCTTTTGAAGGTTCCTCAGAAGTGGGGAAGCTTGTACCTGTGATGGAGCCAGATGAATCTGCAGCCTCCTGTGTTCCTGTGTATTGGAGCCTCCTTACCTATCGGCAGTGCAACCAGCAGCAATGCTCTCCATGCTATATCTGTAGCAATTTGTCTTTGGTGTCATACTGAATCTCCTCAAACTCCTGACGAAGCAGAGCCACTGATGTGACTGCACAAATGCGTTGGGCCTAAATCAGGATTCTCTGAGGTGTTCATGCCCCGGAAACTGAAACTGCACACTCTTTCCACTGCTGACCGCTCAATGAGTGTGTTCTACCAATTACCCACTTCCTGAAGTTCACAATCAGTACCTTGGTCTTGCTGACACTGAGTGCCAGGTTGTTTCATGACACCACTTGACCTACTGATCCTGACCAAGTATCTTTCAATCAGTGTAACTGCACTCACCTGTACCACTGCCAATGGCAACTGATGGATATACTCACCACACTCTCTGAGAAGGTTTTCCATCAGGTTCCTCCCCTCATCTTTCTCCTCTAGGTTCTCAAGTTTTAGGCTACCTCCCACCCTAGGATAAAGAGGGCGACCATCCCCTTCAATTACGTCCCTACGTAACCTCCAACACATTGATGTAATCAAGAAGGCACGTCAGTGGCTCTACCTCATTATGAGTTTGATGAGATTTGGTACATCAACCAAAGGCTCTAGCAAGTTTCTACCGATGTAGCATAGAGATCATTCTGACCGATTGCATTACCTTCTAATATGGAGGCTCAGGATTACAACGGGTTGCAGTCTCAGCCAGCCCCATCACAGGTATAAGTCTCCCCAGCATCGAGGATATCTTCAAAATGCGGTGCCTCAAGAAGGCAGCATCCATCATTAAGGACACGTCTCTTCTTGTTACTACCATCAGAGAGGTGGTAATGGAGCTTGAAGACCTACACTCAGTGTTTTCAGAACACCTTCTTTTCCTTTGGTATTAGATTTCTGTATGGTCCATGAACCAATGAACATTCCTCATTGTTTCTCTTGGGCACTATTTATTTATTTTTATTGTAACTTCTCATTGCAATCGTCAGGGAGGAGGTCCAGAAGCCCGAACAGCCCCACTTAATGTTTTAGGAACAGCTTCATCCTTTCCACCATCAGATTTCTGAACAGTCTCTAATCCTGTGAATCCTACCTCGCTATTCCTCTTCTGCACTATTTATTGTTTTGTTATAACTTATAGCAATTTTTTATGCTTTGCAGTATATTACTGCTGCAAAACAACAAATTTCCAAATACGTCAATGATAATAAACCTGATTTTGATTCTCTCCTCGTAACTGAAACGGTAAATCCCATGCGACACCCTCTTCTGCATCCTCCTTCCAAGGCCTCCACATTCTGAGTCAGCAGAGGCTTGATGGGCCAAATGGCTTATTTGTATGGAAGTAGGCATGGCTTGGACACTACTGGACAGTTCTTATCAACCTCACCTCACGAAAGACGCAAGGGTCCCAAGGAGGCAGCAACAGTAGTGCACAGTAGTCCTGGTGTGATCTCACCAACGCCCTAGAGTCAGAGCAAGTCTGCTTTACTTTTGTACGCTGCTCCTCTTCAGTAAAGGCTGCCGTTTCACTGGCTCTCCAAATGAGTCACTGCATCCGCATGTGAACTTTGTATTTTTGAATGGGGCGGGGAGGAAGAGGGCAGAAACAGCAAAGGCATTGTTCATATGCTTTTGACCATGCTGCAAGAAAGGCACATAAGTCATTCCAAGTGGCAGAGACTGTCGTGACAGGCAAAGGACTTGGTAAACAGGCACAGGGTACAAAAAGTGTCCGATGCCAGCTTGGACGCTACCCAACAATTCTTATCAACCTCACCTCACAAAAGCCACGAAGGCCTCAAGGAGGGAATAGTGAGATTCAGTCAGAGGAACGAGAAGATTTCAGCTTCCATGGGGGAAGCCAAAGTCTCCCCTGGCAGAGAGGTGGAGACTGAGGTTTGGTGATGTACAACTGGGCAAACCGGTGGAGGGAAGCCGCTCCCATTGGTGGAGGATTCAAGAAGGCTTAAAACTTTGAGAGGAAGGGCATCTCTTTATGGTGAGGGAAGGGGGAAAATTTGCAGGGCTGCAGGGGGTAAGGTCATGGGGCAAGTGGCCCCTTTTCTAAGCCAGACTGCTATTTGTGATTCCTCTGGGCTATGAAACAGACCCTGAACAATGCCACAATCCAAGGAGATGGGAAGAGGTGGCTTCCTACTTCACAAAACAATGAGCAGATATGAAATGGACCTTCATCACAGGCACAACCCTCCTCACCATCGAGGACTCTGTATGCCTCCTCACCGGCACCTGAGATTCTGTTGTTGGCAGAATCTCAGGCGGTGATGGGGAGGCATACGAGAGTCAGGTTGGCGGGTTGAGTGGTGTCGCAAAAGCAACCTCGCACTTAATGTCAGCAAGACCAAGGAACTGATTGCGGACTTCAGAAACAGGAAGCCGAAAGAATGTACATCAGTCCTCATTGAGGGGTCAGTGGTGGAAAGAGTGTGGCAGCTTCAAGGTCCTGGGCATCAACATCTCAGAGGATCTATCCTGGGACAAAGGCGGCACACAGTGACTCTACTTCATTAGGAGATTGCGGAGCTTTGGTACATCACCAGATGTACCATGAAGAACATTCTGATTGGTTGCATCACCGCCTGGTATGGAGACCTCACTGCAAAGGATTCAAAGAGACTGTACAGTGTTGTAGATTCAGACATCTCCATTAAAGGCACAGCATCCCCACCATTGACAAAATCTTCAAAAAAATTATGGGTTCCTCAAGGAGACGGAATCCATCATTAAGGACCCTAACCTCTGAGGTAATGCCCTCTTCTCATTACTACCATCGAGGAGATGGTACAACCACACTCAGTGTTCGGGCAGGAGGTACAGGAGACTGAAGACAAAACACTCAGCGTTTAAAGGAACAGCTTCTTCCCCCTCTGCCATCAGATTTCTGAATGAACCCATGGACACGGCTTCACTATTCCTCTTTTTGTTCCATTATAATAATTTTATTTCTTTTTACGGACTGCTGCCATAAAACAACAAATTTCACTTAATGTGAGAATAAACCTGACTCTAAACTGCAATGTTGGGCTTACTTGCAAAGGTCCTGGGATATAAACATCAAGACTTTGTGATGTACCAAACAGGGCGCCTGGAGAGATGGAGTTATACCATGGCACAGCGGTAAAACTGCTGCCTCTCAACTCCGGAGTCTTGGGTTCGATCCCGACCTCTGGCACCATTTGTGTGAAGTTTGCGCATTCTCGTGAGGTAATGCAGCGTCCTGCCTTGCCCCAGAGGTGTGCAGGTCAGTGCATTAATGGGCTGCTGTAAGTTGCCCAGCAACCACCCCCCACCTAAATTGCTAGGGGCAGAATCTAGTGGTGAGTGGTGGGGAGTTAACAGAAATGAGGGCAGAATAAATTGGCATCAGTGTAGGATGGTGTGCACTTAGTTAAGCCGCACTTGGAATACTGGATCACTGTGATCATATTGAATGTCAGAGCAGACTCCAGGAGTTGATTAACCGTTCTTGTATTTCCACTACACCTTACACCAAAAATCGGCCCAGCTAACAGCGACAACTTGGTAAAATCCTGACGAAGGGTCTCGGCCTGAAACGTCGACTGCGCCTCTTCCTATAGATGCTGCCTGGCCTGCTGCGTTCACCAGCAACTTTGATGTGTGTTGCTAAAATCTTTGGGTTCACTTTCAATGTACAAATGTACAAGGCATTCATATTGGAAAGGAAAGGCCGGGATGGGGGAAAGCTTCACCCCGCCCCCACCGCCCCAGGGTTAGACCTAGAGTGAAGTTTGTTCAACACCATCCCATCACACATTTCCAGGATCAGACAGAGTGAAACTGCTCCACACCGACCCTTCACAAGCCCTAGGGTCAAACACAGAGTGAAGCTCCTTCCACACCACTCCATCACATGCTCCCAGGGTCAGTTAGAGTGAGGCTCCCTCCACTCCATCGCATCAAACACTCCCAGGGTCAAACAATGAAGCTCTCTCTACTCTGTCCTGTCACAAATTCTCAGTGGTAAGGAAGGAAATTATTGCAGAAGATTCTTTGGTAAAGGATTTACACACTAGGACTTCACAGGAGTAGTCAGCATTGATTTGTGTAGTGGAGGTCATGTCTTAAAAATTTGATTGAGGTTTGTGAAGGGTGATATAAAGATGAGAGTAGGGCAAAGGATGCTGGCTACAAAGATTTCATTAAATATGCAACAAGGTCCCTCATGAGAGGCTAATCCCAAAGATGGTAATCCCACAGTAATTTGGTGGGCAGGATTCAAAATTAGCTCAGGCACAGAAAACAGAGAGCAGTGGTGGAGGGTATTATTCTGTCTGGAGGTCTGTGACCAGTGGTGTTCCACGGGGATCAGTGATGGGACCTCTAGTTGTGATGACTTGAGCATAAATGCAGCTGTGATGACAAAACACACAACTTGGTGAAGCTATGGATAGTGAGGAAAGTTCTAAAGAATACAGCAGGATATAGATCAGACAGTGGAGAAATGGCAAATGGGAGCTTAATCAGTGTGAGATGTTGCACTTTTGGAGGTCAAATTTAACAGAAATATACACAGTAAAATGTTAGGATCATTGGTGTATACAGGGATCTCGGGGTGTAAGTAACGGAAACGGACAGGAAGATGAAGAATGCGTACAGCATTACTACTTTCATTAGTCAGGGCACTGCAGATAAAAATAAGGAAGTAATTTTGCAGCTGTATCACACTCTGGTCAGGCCACATTTGAAGTAGAGCGCGCAGTTGTTGTGTTTTCTCTGGAGCGCCAGAGGGGTTCTCCGAAGATCTATCCGGAATATCACACTTTCATACAACCACAATAAAAGGCATGCCAGCAGCTACACTTCATTCTGAATTTGAGAAGATTTGTTACATCACCAGAGACTCCAGCAAATTTCTACAGATGTATGGTGGAATGCATTAAGACTGGTTGCATCACCTCCTGGTAAGGAGGCTTCAATGTACAGGAGCAAGAGAGAATAGCGAGAGATCAAGATAGAAGGAAGAGAGAGTTATAGGCAGTAGAGAGCTGAAAAGCAGGACCTCCAAGGTAGTAGTCTCTGCATTGCTGCCTATGCCACAAACCAGTGAGGGTAAAAATAGGATGAATTGGCAGATATATGTGTGGCTGAAGAATTGGTGCAGAGGTCTGGGTTTTAGATTTCTGAATCACTGGGATCTCTTCTGGGAATGTATGACCTGTACAAAAAGGACGGGTTACACCTGAACCTGAGAGGGACCAATATCCTCACAGGCAGGTTCACTAGAGCAGTAGGGGAGGGTTTAAACTAATTTGGCCGGGGTGATGGGAACTGGAGAGATAGGGTCAGTTGGTTTACAAGCAGAGGTAGTGTGTAGTGAGACGGTACAGGCAGATAAGGCAAATTGCATTTGGTGGGATGAGGTAAGGAAGCAGAGTTGCAGAAGAACTTAAGACACATTAGGAGAACGGGCAAAGAAGTGGCAGGTGGAGTATAGTGTATTGTCACACACTTTGATGGAAGGAATAAAGACGTAGACTATTTTCTAAATGGAGAGAAAATTCAAAAATCAAAGGAGCAAAGGGACTTGGGAGTCCTTGTGCAGGATTCCCTAAAGGTTAACTTGCAGGTTGAGTCGGTGGTAAGGAAGGCAAATGCAATGTTAGCATTCATTTCAAGAGGACTACAATTCAAAAGCCAGGATGTAATGCTGAGGTTTAATAAGGGACTGGTGAGGCTTCAAGGAGCATCGTGAGAAGTTTTGGGCCCCTTTTCTAAGGAAAGATGTGCTGGCATTGGAGAGGGTCCAGAGGAGGTCTCCCGCGAATGAAAGGGTTAACATATGAGGAATGAGCGGATGTGAAGAGGATGTTTCCTATAGTGGGGAGTCTAAGAGCACAGATCAGAACAGAGGAACGTCCATTTAGAACAGAAATAAGGAGGAATTTCTTTAGCCAGAGGGTGGTGAATCTGTGGAATTCAATGCCACAGATAGCAGTGTAGGCCAAGTCATTTGATATTTTTAGCCAGAGGTTGATAGGTTCCTGATTAATCAAGGTGTCAAAGGTTGTGGGAAGAAGGTGGTGAATGGGACTGTCCTTAATGATGGATGCTGCCATCTTGAGGTACAGCTCTTTGAAGATGTCCTCGATGATGAGGAGAGTTGTGCCTGTGATGGAGCTAGCAGAATCTACAAGCCTGTGTGTCCTCTTTTGATAAGGCCATAAGACACAGGAGCAGAACTTGGCCACTCAAGCCAGCTATGCCATTCCATCAAGGCTGATTTATTATCCCTCTCAGTCCTGTTCAACTATCTCCTCCCCGAAACCTCTGACACCCTGATTAATCAAGAACATACCCAGGACACACTCTCTTCTTATCACTACCATCAGGGAGGTGGGACAGGAGCCTGAAGAGGCACACTCTCAATGTTTTAAAACAGCTTTATTCCCTTTGCCATTAAATTTCTAAAAGGTCCAAGAACCCAGGAATCCTACCCCACTGTTTGTTTTTTGCAGCATTTATTTATTGTAACTTACGGTCATTTTTACCTCTTGCACTGTACTGCAGCCGCAAAACAACAAATATTTCAACATGTATGAGTGGTAATAAACCTGATTCTGGTTTAAAGGGCTTTCCCCATCTACAGGGTCTAAAATGTGATGGTCTTATGGAACAGTGGGAGTTGACTGGATCCCGCACTCATACCACTGGACTGGTACCCCATCCACCACCCAACCCACCAGTGCAGTGTGTGCTCTATCTACTAAATGCACTGAAGTTGCAATGCAGTGCACTCACCCAGGACCAGCAGACAGCTCAGAAACCCCATCACCAAGAAGAACAAAGGAAAACAGGGGGTCTGCAGACAACCCTTCCCCTGAATTACCTTTGAAAATGTGTTGTCATTCTTTAATCACTGCTGGGTCTGAATTTAATGCAGACAACTGTGAGGTGTTTGGGGTGGGCTTTGGGAGTACAAACCAAGGAAGGACTTACACTACTAAGGAGTGCAGTAGAACAGACGGATCTGGGAATACAGATTCATAATTCCTTAAAAGTGCACTAACTTCTGGTTCATTAACTGGCGCTACCGAACGTGTATGACAGCTGCTGGTAGTCAAAAAGCCAAGAATCCAACTAAAAACATCACTAAAAATACATTTTCTGAGGTAAATTGTGTTAAATTATCACAGCAAGACGAGTTCTGGGGGATGAGCTGAGATGGTGTGATGCAGAACTGTAGCAGATGCAGTTCTGATACCAATACAACTGGCCCAGGAGTGAGGTTGGATCACTCTGGGTGCCAAGCCCATTTGAAGAGCTGGACAGTGGCTTCGGGTTGGGCAACAAAATTGGCCCTGAGCGAGTCACTGGGCGGCATGGTCTAAGCCTGGAGCTTTCTGCAGCAACAGTGCCCGGGTACTATACATTGCTTAGGCATCTTAAACGCCGGCCCAGATCAGAGGCCAGAGCCAATTACGCTCGCTCTCTGTGATGTTCTCTCCTCTCTCTCCAGGGTGCCAAGCCTTTCACTGTTCCATCGTTTGATCAGTTTAAACACTGGCTCAGATAGACCGAAAAGACAGGGTGTTGGAATCCGGGGAGAGAGCCAATTTTGCTCGTTCTCCACGATGGTCATCTCCATGGTGCTGAGGGTATGAAGACTGCCCCAGCTGCTGTGCTCTGTGCCTGCTAATATGATGAACTAATAAATGAGGCTTTGGGCCTACTCTGGACTGCTGCAGGGTTCGGATCTGAGGACTCAATTTTGGTTCAGAGTGCTTCAATTGTTTATGATTTGTATTTTTTTTTCTTTCTCTTGCACAGTGAGTGCTGTTTATTAATTTTTATTCTTATTCTGTTTTTTCCTTAATTGGGTTCTTTCTGGTTTCTTGCTTTGTGGCTATCTGTGAGCAAACAAATCTCAAGGTTGCACAATTTGTACATTCTTTGATAATAAATGTACCCGACTCAAAAAAAGATACCATGTCATAAAGACAGCTTTTAGCACATCGGCCTTCATAAATCAGGGCACTGTATACAGGAGTTGAGAAGATATGTTGAAGTTCTGCAAGACATTGGTGATGCTGCATTTGGAATATTGTGTGGAGTTCTGGTCACCAGAAAGATATCAATACGCTTGAAAGAGTACAGAGGAAATTTACAAGGATGTTGCTGGGACTTGAGGACCTCAGTTTTAGGGAAACATTAAATAGGTTTGGACTTTATTCCCTGGAGTGGAGGGGAATGAGGGAAAACCTTAAAGAGGTATACAAATTATGAGGGGTGTTTAAATAGGGTGAATGCGTTTCCCCCTCAGGTTGGGTGAGACTAGAACGAGAATTCATAGCTGCAGGGTGAAAGGTGAAATATTTAAGAATCTGAAAGGGATCCTCTTCACACAGAGGGTAGTGTGAATGTGGAACAAGCTGCCAGTGGTAGTGGTGGATGTGGGTTCAGCTGTAACATTTAAGAGAAGTTTGGATAGGTACATGGCTGAGAGGGGCTTGGAAGGCCATGGTCCGGGTCCAGGTAGATGGAACTGGGCAGAACACCAGACTGGCATGGACTGGATAGGCATAATGGCCTAGTTCTCTACTATAGGACTCTGACTATCTCTCCCCAACAGCACTGTCAGTGGACCAAGGCATGGCTCTGCAACACCTTCAAAATTCAAAATAAAATTTATTATCAGAGTACATATATGTCACCATATACAACCTTGAGATTCTTTTTCCTGTGGGAAAACTCAGCAAATCTAGAGAACAGTAACTGCAAACAGGATATGTAAACTGTAAACATCAGGAACTGTGAACTGTCAATTGTGCACATGCAGATAATAGCAATAAGTAATGAGCATAAAATCGTAATATAACAGAGTCCTTAAATGTTATCCCCTTTTCATCAAGAGTCTGATGGTTGAGGGGTAATAACTGTTCTTGAACTTGGTGGTGTGAGTCCTGAGGCTCTTGTGCCGTTTACCTGATGGCAACAGTGAGAAAAGAGCATGGTTTGGGTGGGTGAGGATCTCTGGTGATGGATGCTGCTTTTCTACAGCAATGTTTCATGTAGATGTGCTCAATGGTTGGGAGGGTTTTACCCGTGATGTACTGGGTTGAATCCACTATCTTTTGTAGGATTTTCTGCTCAAAGGCATTGCTGTTCCCAAACCAGGCCATAATGCAGCCAGTCAGCACACTTTCCACCACACATCTATAGAAGTTTACCAAAGTTTTCGATGACATGTCAAACCACCGCAGACTCCTGAGTAAGTAGAGGCGCTTTCTTCGCAATAATATTTATATGATGTTTCCAGGAAAGGTCCTCTGAGAAAGTGACACCCAAGAATTTAAAGTCACTGACCCGCTCTACCTCTGATCCTCCAATGATTATGGACTGCTGGTTTCCCTCTCCGGAAGTCTACAATCAGTCCCTTGGGTCTTACTGACATTGAGTGAGAGTTTGTTGTTCTTATACCACTTAGCAAAGTTTTCAACCTCCCTCCTGTATGCTGGTTCAGCCCACAACAGTGGTGTTGTCAGCAAACTTGGTGTTGGTGTTGTACTTAGCCACACAGTCATAGGCATAAAGCCAGTCGAGCAGAGGGCTAAGTACACATCCCTGCGGTGCTCCTGCGCTGATGGACATTGCGAAGGAGACGTTTTGTCAATCTGAACTGTCTACAAGTGAGGAAATCCAGGATCCAATTGCACAAGGGGGTATTGATGCCCAGGTCTTGGGGTTTATTGGTTAGTTTTGAGGGGATGATGGTGTAAAATACCGAGACGTAATCGATAAAGAGAATCCTGATGTGTGCATCTTTGCTGTCCAGATGTTCCAGCAACGAGACAGCATCTGCTTTCCCAAGGACAGCGAGAGACGGTAATAAAAGCAGGCCTTATCAGCAATACCAATAACACCAAATGTGAATGAAGGTGTCTACCTTAGTGTTTCCCTTCTGAACTACCTCCATTAACCCCCAGCAATTCCTTTGCCCGCGCAAACAGCTTTTAATCTCTGACCATTTAAAAGAAAATTATGCCACTGATGCCTTCTCATACACCTGACAGTTACTCAGGCTGAGGCTTGCCATGTTATTTTACTGTTACATCTGATTATTGGATTGACAACCTGAAAGCAAGCTTCAGACACTCTACCTATTCTCTTGAAGACCACGAGATTGATCAAACACTCTCTCTCTCCCTCATCCCGACTCCCTCGCTACCCTTGGGTCAGCCTTGCTCATCTTACCTGAGCATACCCACATCTTCCACACTCGAAGCTGGAACAGGATCCTCTCCTGTAATATACGCCAGTCACCCTCCATTTCCAACAAACTGACCACTACCAACCATTTCCACTGATTGAAGATGCAAGGCTCTCAGACATTTAACACACAAACACCTGAAAACACCACTCCTTCCCAGTCCAAGAGAAGGCAATTAAGATATTAACCTGTTGCTGGTATATCACTGAACCATGCCCCCTTGAACTTTATGCTAGCAGTTGGGTGGGGAAGAGTTCTTCATTGGGGCAGCCAAGGAAGAGATAAACCAATCAAAAGCAGATGATCAGCTCAATTCAAGACCAATCAGGAAAGTGATAACAGTGTTGCCAAGCTGACACACACATAGGTGGAAGAGGAAGAAATCAGAAGCACGTCCTCCCCAGATTACAAAACAGCCGATCCACCGGGGGTGGGGGAGGAGGGGGGCATTAGTAAATTTGCAAATGACACAAAAGTTGGAGGTGCTGTGGGTAGCGTAGAAGTTTGCAAGCTACATCAGAACATTGACAGGATGCATAGCTGGGCTGAGTAGTTGCAGATTGAATTCAACCTGGAAAAGTGTGAAGTGATTCATTTGTAAAGTCAAATTTGAATGTTAATGGCAGGATTCTCAGCAGTGTGGAGGAACAGAGGGATCTTGGGGGTCCACACCCACAGATCCCTCATAGCTGTCATGCAAATTGATAGGGTGGTAGTAGTGGCAGATAATTTAAGAACATTTAAGTGATTCTTATAAAGGTGGAAAGGATGAAAGAAAAATGGAATATGCGGGAGGGAAGGGCTCGATCGATCTTGGAGTAGGTTTAAAGGGTTATTCAACATTGTGGACCAAAGGGCCTGTACAATGCTGTCCTGTTCGACATATAGCCCGAAGTACAGATGAGCTTTCAGGACATGGGTAGGATGGATTTGCCATGTGCTTCAGGGACCTGCCAGGTGGGAATGGTGTACTTCAATGTTTCTTCTGTGCCCCTTTTCCTCCCTCTCAAACTACAATCACGGGCTGGGTGGGTGCCCAGCTGGGTGCACTGTGCACACCCATTCATTAAGAGCTACAAACAGCTACTCTCCCCATGTCTGCATTCTCTATCACCCCTGCTTCTTACACATACACACAAACGTATTTGTAACAAAATCTTCTAGTCTGAGACTAGAACAGGGGGACATAGCCTCAAGATTAGGGGGAGTAAATTTAGGACGGAGACAAGAAGGAACTGCTTTTCCCAAAGCATGGTGAATCTGTGGAATTCTCTGCCCAATGAAACAGTGGAGGCTACCTCAATAAATATAATTAAGACAAAGTTGGATAGAATTTGGCATATATATATTCAAATGAACACAATATCACAGCAATACTATAAGACATGAGCAGAATTAGGCCATTCAGCCCATTGAGTCTGCTCCACCATTTAATTAAGACTGATTTATTTGTCCTCTCAAACACAAGGAATTCTGCAGATGCTGGAAATTCAAACAACACACATCAAAGTTGCTGGTGAATGCAGCAGGCCAGGCAGCATCTCTAGGAAGAGGTACAGTCGACGTTTCAGGCCGAAACCCTTCCTGACAAAGGGTCTCGGCCTGAAACGCCGACTGTACCTCTTCCTAGAGACGCTGCCTGGCCTGCTGCGTTCACCAGCAACTTTGATGTGTGTTATTTGTCCTCTCAACTCCTTTCTCCTGCCTTCAGCCCAAAACCTTTTACCACTCTCCTCTTAAAACATATTGTAACTACTTTCAATATTCTATTGAGCAAAAGAAACAAAAGCCTAAAATACCATGCTGTTATAAAAGCTTTGAATGGTTCCCAGGTATAAGATGAACTCTTGGCCTCACAAACTTTCCCTCTACTTTCTGGATCTGGAGTAACAATTATTCTGTTTCTTTTACACATGTCTACTGGGAATGGCATTAAACAATCTTGAATCTTATGATCTTGCAACTTATTGTTTACCTGCACTGCACCTTCTCTGTAGCTGTTACACTTTATTCTGCATTGTTATTTAACTCATTCTATCTTAATGCACTGTGTAATGATCTGATCTATGTAAGAGACACGTTTCGTTGCATCTTGGTACATGACAGAAACCAATTCCGATCAAAAGGAGAGTACTCCAGTGGCAGGGGTCACACCTCACACAATCACCCCAGAACCAGGATATCACTGTTCAGTTCCATTCATAGAAGTAGCGGCCTATGTCTGTACCCAACAAGACCCAGACAGCATCCAGGCACAGGGAGACAAGTGACACTCTCGTGCCACTGAGTGCCAGGGTGTCATCCCCAACAAGAGGAAGTCCTACCAACTACCCCTGAACTCCATCACCGAGTTCCCTCCATCACCAGAAACTCAGCTGGATCAGCCACAGTGGGCGACTGACCTAGTCAAAGATTCATCTAAAGGCACAACTCCACCAACACTCTCTCTCTCCCCCTCCCACCGCCTACATCCCTCACCCTCTCCCAACACCCCTTAACTTCCTTCGCCCCTCCCTTCAGTTCCCTCTACCTCTCTCCCTCCCTCTCACACTGCCCCTCGACATCCTTCGTCCCTCCCACCCCTCTGTGTAACTCTCAACCCCTCTCACCCGCCCCTCAAACTCCCTCCCTTCCCTTCCCTCTACCTCCCTCCCCCACCACTTCCCCAGGACCTCCCTCCCATCCAACCCTCATCGCTCACTGCCTCCTATTGCACCTACGTCCCTCCCACCGCCTCACCCTCCCTCTTCCCACCCACCACTACCATCACCCCCCTCCCCCGAACTCACGAGTTTTGACGCCGGACCCCGAGGCCGCCTCGGCCCAGGCGCTCGTTCGGGGCCGGCTGCCGCTCATGTTGCGGGGGCCGCGGCCTCCCCCTCCGCGCTGTGGCTCTGCCGGGCACGGTGGGTCTCAGCGCCGGCCGTCTACCTCCAGGCTCCGCATCCCGCCGCAGGCCGCAGGCCTCCCTCAGCCCCGCCCCGACCGCGCGAAGCCTACCGGGAGTAGGGAATCGGACTACAACTTCCGACGGGCGCCGCGTTCACTAGGCTGTCTCGTGCGTATGCGCGGGGGAACGTTGCGAAGCATCTCGGGAAATGAATGCCACTATCGAAGCAGGGAAGTGTTTGTTATGGGCGGGGGGGTGGTTACAGTGAGTGAGGATATAGTGAAGGGATGTGATGGAGGGAGTAGAGAGAGTACCCATTCGGGGTGAGAGTGAGGGTTTTCAGTTAGAAAGTTGTAGTGAGGGCTTAACTAAAGAGAGGGATCTGAACAGTGGGGCATTGGAGAGTTTTGTGAGGCACGTCTACCGTGATGGATACGTATACACATTTAGGGGTACATTAAAAGTTCTGTACTGTGTGGATCCCTGCCACCCAGGTACAGGAGTTTCGGGACTAGGACTGCTAGAATGGGCAACAGCTTCTTCCCTCAGGCTGCAAGACTAATGAGTACCCTGCCACCACCGAGGTCTTGCCTCTTGGACAGAGAGCTGTTTACTGTACTGTTGAGTCTTTGCATTTTACTATTCGCCTCTGTTGAGCAGTATATGCGTTTTGAATTAATTTATTAACTTACTTGTGGTAATGCTTTATTTTGTTTTACGTGCTGTGTGTGATATGTGGGTGCACCAGAGGAGCATTGTTTCCATTTGGTTGTACATATGTACAGATGATAATCAGCTTGAACTTAAGAGGAGAAAATCTGCAGATGTTGGAAACCCAGAGCAACACACACAAAATGCTGGAGAAATTTAGCAGACTAGGGAAAGATTAAACAGTTGACTTTACACTATACTTGTATTCCTCATTGTACACAGTCTTCATTGTGACCCCTTACTGTATACAACCCCACTGTATTACTTTGTTGTACATGGCCCCTAATATACTGCTCATTGTACACATCAGTCACTATAACCCCTTACTGCAGACCTGACTATTAACTCCTCATTGTACAGAGCCCTCTCATTAGAAACCCTCACTGTAAGAGACCCTCCTTTGTTCACAACCCCTTCAATATAACCGCTGACTGTACCAGACCCCACTGTAAACCTACAGACCCCACTATAACCCCTCACTGTACACAGACCCCACTGTAACCCCTCACTGCATCCCTCAGAATAACCCCTCACTGTACACAACCCTCCACTATGCTCCTCACTGTACACAGACCCCACTGTAACCCCTCATTGTACACAGACCCCACTATAACCCCTCACTATACATAGGCCCCCACTGTAACACCTTCACTGTACATAGACCCCACTGTAACCCCTTCACTGTACACAGACCCCACTGTAACCCCTCACTGTACACAGACCCCACTATAACCCCTCACTATACACAGACCCCACTGTAACCCCTCATTGTACACAGACCCCAGTATAACCCCTCACTATACACAGGCCCCCACTATAATCCCTTCGCTGTACACAGACCTCACTATAACTCCTCGCTGCACACAGGACCTCGCAGTACACAGGCCCCCACTATAACCCCTTCACTGAACACAGACCCCACTATAACCCCTCACTGTAACTGATCACTGTACACAGCCCTAATTATAATCCTCTTTCACCCCACACTGTACATAGCTCCTTATAGAACCTCACTGTACACTGCCCTCACTATTATCTCCTCACTGTACACAGACCTCAGCTTAAACCCTCACTGGACACAGACACAATTATAACCTCTCACTGTATACAGACACTGTAACCACATTGTACATAATCCTTCACTTTCACTTGACTGTACACTGCCCCCTCACCATAACACCTCACTGTGCTCACCTTTGGTGTACACAGATCTCTCACTATAGTTAGTGGTGGATGCAGGTTCAGTTGTAACATTTAAGAGAAGTTTGGATAGGTACATGGCTGAGAGGGATTTGGAAGGCTATGGTCCGGGTCCAGATAGATGGAACTGGAGAGAAGACCAGGCTGGCAAGGACTGGATAGGCGTAGCGGCCTAGTTCTCTACTATAGGACTCTGACTATCTCTCCCCAACAGCACTGTCAGTGGACCAAGGCATGGCTCTCCAACACCTTCAAAATTCAAAGTAAAATTTATTTACATACACGTCACCACATGCAAATTGCTGATTCAGTTAACCACATTATCATCCAGATCATTGATATAAATGACAAACAACAAAGGGCACAACACCGATCCCTGTGGCACTCCACCATTCACAGGCCTCCAGTCAGAGAGACAACTCTGTACTACCACACTCTGGCTTTTCCAACAAAGCCAATGTCTAATCCAATTTACTACCTCATCCTGAATGCCGAGTGACTGAACCTTCTTGTCCAGCCTCTCATGCGGGATTTTGTCATATCCTTACTAAAGTCCATATAGACAACATCTACTGCCTTGCCTTCATCCACTTTCCTGGTAACTTCCTTGAAAAGCTCTATAAGTTTGGTCAGACATGACAAAGCCATACTGACTATCCCGAAACAGTCCATGTCTATCCAAATACTTATATATCCGGTCCCTTAGAATACCTTCCCATTACTTTCCCACAACTGATGTCAGAGTCACCAGCCTATAATTTCCTAGTTTATGTTTAGGGCCTCTTTTATACAGCAGAGCAACATTGGCTATCCTCAAAACCTTTGTCGCCAAGGATGATTTAAATATCTCTGCTAGGGCCCTGGCAGTTTCTGCACTTGCCTCCCGTATGGTCTGAGGGAACACCTTGTAGGGCCCTGGGGATTTATCCACCCTGATTTGCCTCAGGGTAGCAAACATCTCCTCTGTAATCTGTACAAGGTCCATGAAGTTGATATTGCTTTGCCTCCCTTGTGTAGACTCTGTGACCATCTCCTGAGTAACTACAGAGCAAAGAATTCATCTGTTCTTGCTCCACACATGGATCACCATTCTGGTCTTGCAGAGGACCAATTTTGTCCTTTGCAATCCTTTTGCTCTTATCATATCTGTAGAATCTCTTGGGATTCTTCCTCACCTTGTTTGCTAGGGCAACTTCAAGCCTTCTTTTCGCCTTCCTGATTTCTTTCTTAAGTGTTCTCTTGCATTTCTTATACTCCATACACACCTCATTTGTTCCTACTTGCCTATACTTGCTAAGTACTTCCTTTTTTCTCTTAACCAGGGCCTCAATATTTCATGAAAACCAAGGTTACCTACACTGGAGGCCCCCCTGCTTTCCAACATCCCACAAGAGGAGCATCCTACTATCCTGCCTGGCATCTCTACTGTTCGAACCGAGCAGATGTAAAGAAGGGAAGGGAAAAAAAAACCGTCACCTGGGGTTTTTCTTTTTGCCTTCTCTGACTGAAGCCTCGAAGAGCTAAAGTCTCACCATTCTCACTCTGTCCACTCCAGCGATGGCCAGTGTGGTTACCCCTGCCTTCCGTGAATTTGCTCTTGCTAATCAATCCCAAATGCTGATTGGTCATTTTTCAGAGCTCCAAATAAACAACTGTGAGCTGCCAGTGCCTTTTTCTACTCCGTCAGGGGACCTGAGTGAAATCCCCTACTCTGAAACTTCTGATGTCCAGGTTGGTCGCTAGTCAGAGCTGCCACATTTCCAGATAGCTGTGACAGTCAGTGGGTTTATAAAAGACGTCTTCATTATCTGCCGATAAATGATGCTAACTGCCGATGAGACATCAACCATCTCGAATTTAACACTCCTCTCTCTAATTCTAACCTCACTCTGAACGTGCTGCTCTCCACTCTCTCTGCACTAATCCCAACCTCACCATCAAGCCCACAGATAAGGGGGGTGTTGTAGAAGTCTGGCGGACTGACCCAGCGGCAACTCTCAGACACATCCTCTTAATTATCCCTTGAACAGGATCCCACTAAGGAGCACCAAGACATTGTCTCCCACACTATCACCTGGTGATCTCCCATTCACTGCCACCAACCTCATAATTCTCTTACCCTGCACCTCCCATTTCTACCCCTACCCAAGATCCATAAGCCTGACTACCAGGTAGACCCATTGTTTCTGCCTGCTCCTGCCCCACTGAACTTGTATCTGTGTACTTCAACTCTGTTTCATCCCCCTCCCCCCACCCCCCCCCACCCGGTTCAGTCCCTTCCGACCTACATCCGTGACACTTCACACACCCTTGATCTTTTCAGTGACTTTAGGTTCCCTGGCCCCGATCCTCTCAGTTTCATTATGGATGTCCAGTCCCTATACACCTCCATCCCCCATCAGGAGAGCCTTAAAGGCCCAAACAGTTCCCCTCCACCACCACTCTTCTCTGTCTGTCATCTTCAATAATTTCTCCTTCAGCTACTCCCACTTCTTCAAACCAAAGGTGTAGCCATGGGCACTCACATGGGCCCCAGCTATGCCTGTCTTTTCGTTGGCTGCATGGGAAAGTCCATGTTCCAAGCCTACACCGGCATCACTCCCCAACTCTTCCTATGCTACATTAACAACTGCATTGGTGCTGCTTCCTGCATCTACACTGAGCACATCGACTTCAGCAACTTTGCCTCCAACTTCCACACTGCCCTCTAAATTTACCTGGTGCATTTCTGACCTCTCTCCCCCTTCTCAATCTCTCATGTCTCCATCTCTGAACCTGCTGACACCTTTTATAAACCCGCTGATTCGTACAGCGATCTGAATTATAGCTCTTCCCATGCTGTCACCTGTAAAAATGCTAACCCCTTCCCTCACTTCCTCTGTCTCCACTGCATCTGCTCGCAGGGTGAGGCTTTTCATTCTAGAATAATGAGATGTCCTCCTTCTTCAAAGAAAGGGCCTTCCTTTCAACGCTGCCCTCACCCACATCTCTTCCACTTCGCACACATTTGCCTCCACCCCACCCTATCCCACACCTGGGATAGAGATCGTTTTGTGCTTAGCCTTGCAAGTGGAACAAGTGCTGCCCCTGTCCCTGCGCCTCCTCCCTCACGACCATTCAGGGCCACAAACAGTCCTTCCAGGTGAGGCGACACTTCACCTGCAAGTCTGTCAGGGTCATCAACTGTATCCGGTGCTCCCGGTATGGCCTCCTGTATATCGGTGAGACCCAACATAGAATGGGAGACGGCTTCACCAAGCTCTGTCTGCCACAAAAAGCAGGATCTCCCAGTGGCCAGCCATTTCAATTCTACTTCCCATTCCCATTCCAACATGGCTTCCTCTACTGCCACTATGAGGCAACACTCAGGTTGGAGGGGTAACACTTTGTATTCCGTCTGGGTAGCCTCCAACCTGATGGCACGAACATCAATTTCTTGAACTTCCAATAATTGCCTCCCCCACCCCCTTCACCATTCCCTGTTCCTGCATCCCTCTCTCAACACTGTCACCAAGAGATGCGGAGCAGACGCCATGGCCAAATAGCCAAATTCTACTCCTCTGTCTTATGGTCTTATCTCTTTACCTCCCCCTTCCCTTTCTCCACGGTCTTCTGTCCTCTCCTATCAGATTCCCCCTTCTCCAGCCCTTTATCTCTTTCACGGATCAACTTCCCAGCTCTTTACTTCATCCCTCCCCCTCTCCCAGTTTCACTTATCACCTACCACCTTGTACTTCTCCCCTCTCCAAGCTTTTTATTCTGACTTCCCCCTCCCTTTCCAGTCCTCATGAGGGTCTTGGCCCCAAAAGTCGACTGTATTCTTTTCCACAGGTACTGCCTGGCCTGCTGAGTTCCTCCAGCATTTTGTGAGTGTTGCATACAGTGAGGGATCTGCATAGTGAGTGTTATAGTGAGGGGTTTCTGAAGAGCAAGGTTTTGTGTACAGTGAGGGGATATAGTGATGGAACTGTGTACAACTGAGGGGTTGTAGTGATTGAACTGTGCAGTCAGGGGTTATGGTGAGGAATATGTACAGTTAGGGGTTATAGTAAGGGATGTGTAGAGTGAGAGGTTGTATTGTGGGATGCGTACAGTTAGGGGTTATAGTGAGGGATGTATAGAATGAGGGGTTATTGTGAGGGATGTGTACAGTGAGGGGTTATAGTGACGGATGTATAGAATGAGGGGTTATTGTGAGGGTTGTGTACAGTGAGGGGTTATAGTGAGGGATGTGGTAGTCATAGGAGATTTTAACTTGCAGGTCAATTGGGAAAATCAGATTGGTAATGGTTCTCAAGAAAGTGAGTTTGCTGAATGTCTAAGAGATAGCTTCTTAGAGCAGTTTGTTGTTGGGCCTACAAGGGGATCAGTTATACTGGATTGGGTGTTATGTAATGAACCGGAGGCAATTAGGGAACTGAAGGTAAAAGAACCCTTAGGAACCAGTGATCACAATATGATTGAGTTCAACTTGAAATTTAATATGGAGAAAGTAAAGTCTGACGTAGCAGTATTTCAGTTGAGTAAGGGAAATTACAGTTGTATGAGAGAGGAGTTGGCCAAAGTACATTGGAAGGAGCTGCTGACAGGGATGTCAGCAGAGCAGCAATGGCATGTGTTTCTGGGAAAACTGAGAGAGGTGCAGGACACGTGTATTTCAAAAATGAAGAAATACGCAAATGGTAAAATAGTGCAACCGTGGCCAACAACAAGGGAAGTCAAAGCTATTGTAAAAGCAAAAGAAAGGGCATACAACAAAGCAAAAATTAGTGGGAAGATAGAGGGGCGGGAAGTTTTTAAAAACCTACAGAGAGCAACTAAACAATTCATTAGAAGGGAAAAGATGAAATATGAAAGCAAGCTAGCAAGTAATATCAAAGTGGAAAGTAAAAGTTTTTTCAAGTGTGTTAAAAATAAAAAAGAAATGAGAGTGGATATAGGACCACTAGAAAATGAGGCAGGAGAAATAATAACGGGGGACAAAGGTATGGCTGATGAACTAAATGAGTAGTTTGCATCAGTCTTCACTGTGGAAGACACTAGTAGTATGCCTGATGTTGTAGTGTGTGAAGGGTGACAAGAGTGAAGGTGCTCAGAAAGCTGAAAGACCTAGAGATACATAAGTCACCCAGATCAGAGGAACTGCACCCTTTGGTTCTGAAAGAGGTAGCGTTAGAGATTGTGTCATTAGAAATGATCTTTCAAAAATCATTGGACTCTGGCATGGTGCCAGAGGACTAGAAAACTGCAAACGTCACTCCACTCTTTAAGAAAGGAGGAAGGCAACAAAAAGGAAATTATAAATGAAATGAAATGAAATATCTTTATTGTCATTGCATAGTACAATTTGTCATGCGCCAATACAGCGAAAATGAGTTTGCAACTCTCATGCTCGATGCTATAAAATAACAAATAAAATAAATAAACAATAAATAAAATCAAGTAACCAGCCAGTACAACCAGCAACCATAAAACCAGGATCAAAGTAGCAATATAACAAATTTATGGATGATGCTTGAACGATTGGTTCAGAGCAATTATAGCTCTGGGGAAAAAACTATTTTTCAGTGTGGAACTGTGGGCATAGAAAATCTTATAATGTCTGCCAGATGGAAGACGTTCAAACAGATGATTGCATGGGTGTGTATTGTCCTTACAGATGCCTGTAGCTTTCCTTAGGCAGCGAGAGCTGTAGGTGTCCTCCAGGGCTGGGAGCTGTGTCCCGATTATCTTCTGTGCGCAAGAGACGACCTGCTGAAGTGCTTTCCTATCAGCTGCTGTACAACTGAGATACCACACAGAGATGCAGTATGTGAAGATGCTCTCTGTGGTGCAGCAGTAAAAGGTCACCAGCATCTGTTCAGGTAGATCAGCTTTCTGCAGCGTCCTGAGGAAAAACAAGCGTGGCTGTGCTTTCTTAACTATTGTAGTGGTGTTAGTGGACCACGTAAGGTCTTCTGAGATATGTATTCCCAGAAACCTGAAACTGGACATTCTCTCCACTATGTCTCTGTTAATGTAGACTGGAGCGTACTCGTCATCCCGTGACTTTCCAAAGTTAATAATTAGCTCCTTAGTCTTTGCTATATTAAGAGACAGATTGTTCTCTGAGCACCAGCTCACTAAGTTCTGTACCTCCGCTCTGTACGCTGACTCGTCTCTGTTGAAGAGCAACCCGATCACTGTTGTGTCGTCTGCGAATTTGACAATAGTATTAGTGTTAAATGCAGGTACGCAGTCTTAAGTGAAGAGGGTGCAGAGTATGGGACTCAATACACAACCTTGTGGTGTACCAGTGTTCAGGATAGTAGTGGAGGACAGGTGAGGGCCCAGTCTCATTGCCTGTGAACGCTCTGACAAGAAATTCAGGACCCAGTTGCAGAGCGATGAGCTGAGGCCTAGCTGGTGGAGTTTGGAGATGAGCTTGCTGAGGATGACAGTATTAAAACCAGAGCTATAATCAACAAACAATATCCTCATATATGTGCCCTTCCTCCCCAGGTGTGTCAGGACAGTGTGAAGAGCTAATGAGATGGCATCCTCCGCGGACCTGTTTACTTTATAGGCAAACTGGTATGAGTCCAGTGTAGCAGGGATAGTGACTTTAATGTGGGAGAGGACCAATCTAACAAAGCATTTCATTTCATTTCAGACTGCAAGTAGGATAGATAAAGGGGATGCAGTGGATGCTGTATATTTGGACTTTCAGGAGGCCTTTGACAAGGTGCCACACATGAGGCTGCTTACCAAGTTAAGAGCCCATGGTGTTACAGGGAAAGTTACTAACATGGTTAGAGCATTGGCTGTTTGGTAAGAGGCAGCGAGTGGGAATAAAAGGATCCTTTCCTGGTTGGCTGCCCGTGACTAGTGATGTTCTGCAGGGGTCAGTGTTGGGACCACTTCTTTTGATGCTGTATATCGATGATTTATATGATGGAATAGATGGCTTTGTTGCCAAGTTTGCAGATGATACGAAGATTGGTGGAGGGACAGGTAGTGTTGAGGAGACAGTTAGGATGCAGAAGGACTTAGACAGATTAGGAGAGTGGGCAAGAAAGTGGCAAATGAAATACAATGTTGGAAAATGCATGGTCATGCACTTTGATAGAAGAAATAAATGTGCGGACTATTTTCAAAATGGGGAGAAAATCCAGGAATCTGAGATGCAGAGGGACTTGGGAGTCTTTGTGCAGAACACCCTGAAGGTTAACTTGCAGGTTGAGGAAGGCAAAAGCCATGTTAGCATTTATTTCAAGAGATCTAGAATACAGGAGCAAGGATGTGATGCTGAGGCTTTAAAAGGCACTGGTGAGGTCTCACCTTGAGTATTGTGAACAGTTTTGGGCCCCTCATCTTAGAAAAGATGTGCTGGCATTGGAGAGGGTCCAGAGGAGGTTCACAAGGATGATTCCAGGAATGAAAGGGTTGTCATATGATGAACGTCTGATGGCTCTGGGTCTGTACTTGCTGGAATTCAGAAGGATGAGGGGTATCTCATTGAAACCTTTCAAATATTAAAAGGCCTAGACAGAGTAGATATGGAAAGGATGTTTTCCATGGTGGGAGAATCCAGGACAAGAGGGCATAGCCTTGGTATAGAGGGGCACCCTTTCAAAATAGATGCAGAGGAATTTCTTTAGCCAAACGGTGGTGACTTTGTGGAATTTATTACCACATGCAGCAGTGGAGGCCAGGTTGTTGGGTGCATTTAAGGCAGGGATTGATAGGTTCTTGATTGGACATGGCATCAAAGGCTACGGGGAGAAGGCCAAGAACTGGGGTTGAGGAGGAGGAAAAAAAGGATCAGCCATGATTGAATGGTGGAGCAGACCCGATGGGCCAGATGGCAATTCCTGCTCCTAAGTCTTATGGTCTTATGTGTACCGTGAGAGGTTATATTGAGGGACGTGTACAGTAAGGGGTTATAGTGGGAGATGTTTACCGTGAGGGGTTATAGTGGGGGATGTGTACAGTGAGGGGTTATATTGAGGGACGTGTACAGTGAGGGGTTATATTGAGGGATGCAGACAGTGAGGGGTTATATTGAGGGACGTGTACAGTGAGGGGTTATAGAGAGGTATGTGTACAGTGAGGGGTTGTATTGAGGAACGTGTACAGTGAGGGGTTATAGAGAGGGACGTGTAGAGTGAGGGGTTATATTGAGGGACATGTAGAGTGAAGGGTTATAGTGAGGGATGTGTACAGTAAGGGGTTATATTGAGTTACGTGTACTGTGAGGGGTTATAGTGAGGGCTTATATTGAGGGATGCAGACAGTGAGGGGTTATTGTGAGGGTTGTATACAGTGAGGGGTTATAGTGAGGGTTGTATACAGTGAGGGTTTATATTGTGGGATGTGTACAGTAAGGGGTTATATTCATGGATGCAGACAGTGAGGGGTTATAGTGGGGGATGTGTACTGTGAGTGGTTATATTGAGGGGTTTTAGTGAGGGATGTGGACAGTGAGCGGTTATAGAGAGGGATGTGTAAATTGAGGGGTTATATTGAGGGACTTGTAGAGTGAGGGGTTATAGTGAGGGATGTGTACAGTGAGGGGTTATATTGAGGGGTTATATTGAGTGACATGTACAGTGAGGGGTTAATTTGAGGGATGCAGACAGTGAGTGGTTATAGTGAGGGATGTGTACAGTGAGGGGTTATATTGAGTTACGTGTACTGTGAGTGGTTATAGTGAGGGGTTATATTGAGGGATGCAGACAGTGAGGGGTTATAGTGAGGGTTGTATACAGTGAGGCATTATATTGTGGGATGTGTACAGTGAGGGGTTATAGTGGGGGATGTGTACAGTGATGGGTTACATTGAGGGGTTATAGTGAGGGATGTGTACAGAGGGGGTTATAGTGGGGGATGTGTACAGTGAGGGGTTATATTGAGGGACGTGTACAGTGAGGGGTTATATTGAGGGATGCAGACAGTCAGGGGTAATATTGAGGGATGCAGACAGTGAGGGGTTATATTGAGGGACGTGTACAGTGAGGGGTTATAGTGAGGGATGTGTACAGTGAGGGATTATAGTGGGGGAAGTGTACAGTGAGGGGTTATATTGAGGGACGTGTACAGTGAGGGGTTATATTGAGGGATGCAGACAGTGAGGGGTTATATTGAGGGACGTGTACAGTGAGAGGTTATATTGAACGTGTACAGTGAGGGGTTGTATTGAGGAACGTGTACAGTGAGGGGTTGTATTGAGGAACGTGTACAGTGAGGGGTTATATTGAACGTGTACAGTGAGGGGTTATAGAGAGGGATGTGTACAGTGAGGGGTTGTATTGAGGAACGTGTACAGTGAGGGGTTATAGAGAGGGATGTGTAGAGTGAGGGGTTATATTGAGGGACATGTAGAGTGAGGGGTTATAGTGAGGGATGTGTACAGTGAGGGGTTATAGTGAGGGTTGTATACAGTGAGGGTTTATATTGTGGGATGTGTACAGTAAGGGGTTATATTCATGGATGCAGACAGTGAGGGGTTATAGTGGGGGATGTGTACTGTGAGTGGTTATATTGAGGGGTTTTAGTGAGGGATGTGGACAGTGAGGGGTTATATTGAGGTACGTGTACAGTGAGGAGTTATATTGAGGAAATTGTACAGTGAGGGGTTATAGAGAGGGATGTGTACAGTGAGGGGTTATATTGAGGGACTTGTAGAGTGAGGGGTTATAGTGAGGGATGTGTACAGTGAGGGGTTATATTGAGGGGTTATAGTGAGGGACATGTACAGTGAGGGGTTATAGTGGCAGATGTGTATAGTGAGGGGTTATATTGAGTGACATGTACAGTGAGGGGTTAATTTGAGTGATGCAGACAGTGAGTGGTTATAGTGGGGGATGTGTACAGTGAGGGTTTATATTGTGGGATGTGTACAGTAAGGTGTTATATTCATGGATGCAGACAGTGAGGGGTTATTGTGAGGGTTGTATACAGTGAGGGGTTATAGTGAGGGTTGTATACAGTGAGGGTTTATATTGTGGGATGTGTACAGTAAGGGGTTATATTCATGGATGCAGACAGTGAGGGGTTATAGTGGGGGATGTGTACTGTGAGTGGTTATATTGAGGGGTTTTAGTGAGGTATGTGGAAAATGAGGAGTTATATTGAGGTACGTGTACAGTGAGGAGTTATATTGAGGGACTTGTAGAGTGAGGGGTTATAGTGAGGGATGTGTACAGTGAGGGGTTATAGTGGCGGATGTGTATAGTGAGGGGTTATATTGAGTGACATGTACAGTGAGGGGTTAATTTGAGGGATGCAGACAGTGAGTGGTTATAGTGAGGGATGTGTACAGTGAGGGGTTATATTGAGGGACGTGTACAGTGAGGGGTTATATTCAGGGATGTGTACAGTGAAGAGTTATATTGAGGGATGTGTACAGTGAGGGGTTTTATTGAGGGATGCATACAGTAAGGGGTTATAGTGAGGGATGTGTACAGTGAGGGGTTATACTGGGGTAAGTGTAAAGTGAGGGGTTATATTGAGGGACGTGTACAGTGAGGGGTTATATTGAGGGATGCAGACAGTGAGGGGTTATATTGAGGGACGTGTACAGTGAGGGGTTATAGTGGAGGATGTGTACAGTGAGGGGTTTTATTGAGGGATGAAGACAGTGAGGGGTTATAGTGGGGGAGGTGTACAGTGAGCGGTTATATTGAAGGACATGTACAGTGAGGGGTTATATTGAGAGGTTATAGTGAGGGATGTGTACAGTGAGGGATTATATAGAATGTGTACAGTGTGGGGTTATAGAGAGGGATGTGTACAGTGAGGGTTATATTGAGGAACGTGTACAGTGAAGGCTTATAGAGAGGGATGTGTACAGTGAGGGGTTATATTGAGGGACGTGTAGAGTGAGGGGTTATAGTGAGGGATGTGTACAGTGAGGGGTTATATTGAGTTACGTGTACTGTGAGTGGTTATAGTGAGGGGTTATATTGAGGGATGCAGACAGCGAGGGGTTATAGTGAGGGTTGTATACAGTGAAGCTTTATATTGTGGGATGTGTACAGTGAGGGGTTATAGTGGGGAATGTGTACAGTGATGGGTTACATTGAGGGGTTATAGTGAGGGACGTGTACAGAGAGGGGTTATAGTGGGGGATGTGTACAGTGAGGGGTTATATTGAGGGACATGTACAGTGAGGGGTTATATTGAGGGATGCAGACAGTGAGAGGTTATATTGAAGGACATGTACAGTGAGGTGTTATAGTGAGGGATGTGTACAGTGAGGGTTTATATTGAGGGATGTGTACAGTGAGGGGTTACATTGAGTGGTTATAGTGAGGGACGTCTACAGTGAGGGGTTATATTGAGGGACATGTACAGTGAGGGGTTATAGTGAGGGACATATACAGTGAGAGGTTATATTGAGGGACATGTACAGTGAGGGGTTATAGTGAGGGACGTGTACAGTGAGAGGTTATATTGAAGGACATGTACAGTGAGGTGTTATAGTGAGGGATGTGTACAGTGAGGGTTTATATTGAGGGATGTGTACAGTGAGGGGTTATATTGAGGGATGCAGACCGTGAGGGGTTATTGTGAGGGTTGTATACAGTGAGGGGTTATAGTGAGGGTTGTATACAGTGAGGGTTTATATTGTGGGATGTGTACAGTAAGGGGTTATATTCATGAATGCAGACAGTGAGGGGTTATAGTGGGGGATGTGTACTGTGAGTGCTTATATTGAGGGACATGCACAGTGAGGGGTTATAGTGGGGGATGTGTACTGTGAGTGGTTATATTGAGGGGTTTTAGTGAGGGATGTGGACAGTGAGGGGTTATATTGAGGTACGTGTACAGTGAGGAGTTATATTGAGGAACGTGTACAGTGAGGGCTTATAGAGAGGGATGTGTACAGTGAGGGGTTATATTGAGGGACGTGTAGAGTGAGGGGTTATAGTGAGGGATGTGTACAGTGAGGGGTTATATTGAGTTACGTGTACTGTGAGTGGTTATAGTGAGGGGTTATATTGAGGGATGCAGACAGCGAGGGGTTATAGTGAGGGTTATATACAGTGAAGCTTTATATTGTGGGATGTGTGCAGTGAGGGGTTATAGTGGGGGATGTGTACAGTGATGGGTTACATTGAGGGGTTATAGTGAGGGACGTGTACAGAGAGCGGTTATAGTGGGGGATGTGTACAGTGAGGGGTTATATTGAGGGACATGTACAGTGAGGGGTTATATTGAGGGATGCAGACAGTGAGGGGTTATAGTGAGGGATGTGTACAGTGAGGGGTTATAGTGAGGGTTGTATACAGTGAGGGTTTATATTGTGGGATGTGTACAGTAAGGGGTTATATTCATGGATGCAGACAGTGAGGGGTTATAGTGGGGGATGTGTACTGTGAGTGGTTATATTGAGGGGTTTTAGTGAGGGATGTGGACAGTGAGGGGTTATATTGAGGTACGTGTACAGTGAGGAGTTATATTGAGGAAATTGTACAGTGAGGGGTTATAGAGAGGGATGTGTACAGTGAGGAGTTATATTGAGGGACGTGTAGAGTGAGGGGTTATAGTGAGGGATGTGTACAGTGAGGGGTTATATTGAGTTACGTGTACTGTGAGTGGTTATAGTGAGGGGTTATATTGAGGGATGCAGACAGCGAGGGGTTATAGTGAGGGTTGTATACAGTGAAGCTTTATATTGTGGGATGTGTACAGTGAGGGGTTATAGTGGGGAATGTGTACAGTGATGGGTTACATTGAGGGGTTATAGTGAGGGACGTGTACAGAGAGGGGTTATAGTGGGGGATGTGTACAGTGAGGGGTTATATTGAGGGACATGTACAGTGAGGGGTTATATTGAGGGATGCAGACAGTGAGAGGTTATATTGAAGGACATGTACAGTGAGGTGTTATAGTGAGGGATGTGTACAGTGAGGGTTTATATTGAGGGATGTGTACAGTGAGGGGTTACATTGAGTGGTTATAGTGAGGGACGTCTACAGTGAGGGGTTATATTGAGGGACATGTACAGTGAGGGGTTATAGTGAGGGACATATACAGTGAGAGGTTATATTGAGGGACATGTACAGTGAGGGGTTATAGTGAGGGACGTGTACAGTGAGAGGTTATATTGAAGGACATGTACAGTGAGGTGTTATAGTGAGGGATGTGTACAGTGAGGGTTTATATTGAGGGATGTGTACAGTGAGGGGTTATATTGAGGGATGCAGACCGTGAGGGGTTATTGTGAGGGTTGTATACAGTGAGGGGTTATAGTGAGGGTTGTATACAGTGAGGGTTTATATTGTGGGATGTGTACAGTAAGGGGTTATATTCATGAATGCAGACAGTGAGGGGTTATAGTGGGGGATGTGTACTGTGAGTGCTTATATTGAGGGACATGCACAGTGAGGGGTTATAGTGGGGGATGTGTACTGTGAGTGGTTATATTGAGGGGTTTTAGTGAGGGATGTGGACAGTGAGGGGTTATATTGAGGTACGTGTACAGTGAGGAGTTATATTGAGGAACGTGTACAGTGAGGGGTTATAGAGAGGGATGTGTACAGTGAGGGGTTATATTGAGGGACGTGTAGAGTGAGGGGTTATAGTGAGGGATGTGTACAGTGAGGGGTTATATTGAGTTACGTGTACTGTGAGTGGTTATAGTGAGGGGTTATATTGAGGGATGCAGACAGCGAGGGGTTATAGTGAGGGTTATATACAGTGAAGCTTTATATTGTGGGATGTGTGCAGTGAGGGGTTATAGTGGGGGATGTGTACAGTGATGGGTTACATTGAGGGGTTATAGTGAGGGACGTGTACAGAGAGCGGTTATAGTGGGGGATGTGTACAGTGAGGGGTTATATTGAGGGACATGTACAGTGAGGGGTTATATTGAGGGATGCAGACAGTGAGGGGTTATAGTGAGGGATGTGTACAGTGAGGGGTTATATTGAGGGGTTATAGTGAGGGACATGTACAGTGAGGGGTTATAGTGGCGGATGTGTATAGTGAGGGGTTATATTGAGTGACATGTACAGTGAGGGGTTAATTTGAGTGATGCAGACAGTGAGTGGTTATAGTGGGGGATGTGTACAGTGAGGGTTTATATTGTGGGATGTGTACAGTAAGGTGATATATTCATGGATGCAGACAGTGAGGGGTTATTGTGAGGGTTGTATACAGTGAGGGGTTATAGTGAGGGTTGTATACAGTGAGGGTTTATATTGTGGGATGTGTACAGTAAGGGGTTATATTCATGGATGCAGACAGTGAGGGGTTATAGTGGGGGATGTGTACTGTGAGTGGTTATATTGAGGGGTTTTAGTGAGGGATGTGGACAGTGAGGGGTTATATTGAGGTACGTGTACAGTGAGGAGTTATATTGAGGAAATTGTACAGTGAGGGGTTATAGAGAGGGATGTGTACAGTGAGGAGTTATATTGAGGGACTTGTAGAGTGAGGGGTTATAGTGAGGGATGTGTACAGTGAGGGGTTATATTGAGGGGTTATAGTGAGGGACATGTACAGTGAGGGGTTATAGTGGCGGATGTGTATAGTGAGGGGTTATATTGAGTGACATGTACAGTGAGGGGTTAATTTGAGTGATGCAGACAGTGAGTGGTTATAGTGGGGGATGTGTACAGTGAGGGTTTATATTGTGGGATGTGTACAGTAAGGTGTTATATTCATGGATGCAGACAGTGAGGGGTTATTGTGAGGGTTGTATACAGTGAGGGGTTATAGTGAGGGTTGTATACAGTGAGGGTTTATATTGTGGGATGTGTACAGTAAGGGGTTATATTCATGGATGCAGACAGTGAGGGGTTATAGTGGGGGATGTGTACTGTGAGTGCTTATATTGAGGGACATGCACAGTGAGGGGTTATAGTGGGGGATGTGTACTGTGAGTGGTTATATTGAGTGGTTTTAGTGAGGTATGTGGACAATGAGGAGTTATATTGATGTACGTGTACAGTGAGGAGTTATATTGAGGGACTTGTAGAGTGAGGGGTTATAGTGAGGGATGTGTACAGTGAGGGGTTATAGTGGCGGATGTGTATAGTGAGGGGTTATATTGAGTGACATGTACAGTGAGGGGTTAATTTGAGGGATGCCGACAGTGAGTGGTTATAGTGAGGGATGTGTACCGTGAGGGGTTATATTGAGGGACGTGTACAGTGAGGGGTTATATTCAGGGATGTGTACAGTGAAGAGTTATATTGAGGAACGTGTACAGTGAGGGCTTATAGAGAGGGATGTGTACAGTGAGGGGTTATATTGAGGGACGTGTAGAGTGAGGGGTTATAGTGAGGGATGTGTACAGTGAGGGGTTATATTGAGTTACGTGTACTGTGAGTGGTTATAGTGAGGGGTTATATTGAGGGATGCAGACAGCGAGGGGTTATAGTGAGGGTTATATACAGTGAAGCTTTATATTGTGGGATGTGTGCAGTGAGGGGTTATAGTGGGGGATGTGTACAGTGATGGGTTACATTGAGGGGTTATAGTGAGGGACGTGTACAGAGAGGGGTTATAGTGGGGGATGTGTACAGTGAGGGGTTATATTGAGGGACATGTACAGTGAGGGGTTATATTGAGGGATGCAGACAGTGAGGGGTTATAGTGGGGGATGTGTACAGTGAGGGGTTATATTGAGTGGTTATAGTGAGGGACGTGTACAGTGAGGGGTTATATTGAGGGACATGTACAGTGAGGGGTTATAGTGAGGGACATATACAGTGAGAGGTTATATAGAGGGACATGTACAGTGAGGGGTTATAGTGAGGGACGTGTACAGTGAGAGGTTATATTGAAGGACATGTACATTGAGGGGTTATAGTGAGGGATGTGTACAGTGAGGGGTTATATTGAATGTCTACAGTGAGGGGTTATAGTGAGGGATGTGTACAGTGAGGGGTTATATTGAGGAACGTGTACAGTGAGGGTTTATATTGAGGAACGTGTACAGTGAGTTGTTATAGAGAGGGATGTGTACAGTGAGGTGTTATATTGAGGGATGTGTACAGTGAGGGGTTATATTGAGGGATGCAGACCGTGAGGGTTTATAGTGAGGGATGTGTACAGTGAGGGTTTATATTGTGGGATGTGTACAGTAAGGGGTTATATTCATGGATGCAGACAGTGAGGGGTTATAGTGGGGGATGTGTACTGTGAGTGCTTATATTGAGGGACATGCACAGTGAGGGGTTATAGTGGGGGATGTGTACTGTGAGTGGTTATATTGAGGGGTTTTAGTGAGGGATGTGGACAGTGAGGGGTTATATTGAGATACGTGTACAGTGAGGAGTTATATTGAGGAACGTGTACAGTGAGTTGTTATAGAGAGGGATGTGTACAGTGAGGTGTTATATTGAGGGACTTGTAGAGTGAGGGGTTATAGTGAGGGATGTGTACAGTGAGGGGTTAATTTGAGGGATGCAGACAGTGAGTGGTTATAGTGGGGGATGTGTACAGTGAGGGATTATATTGAGGGCTGTAGATAGTGAGGGGTTATAGTGAGGGATGTGTACAGTGAGGGGTTATATTGAGGGACGTGTAGAGTGAGGGGTTATAGTGAGGGATGTGTACAGTGAGGGGTTATATTGAGTTACGTGTACTGTGAGTGGTTATAGTGAGGGATGTGTACAGTGAGGGGTTATAGAGAGGGATGTGTACAGTGAGGGGTTATATTGAGGGACTTGTAGAGTGAGGGGTTATAGTGAGGGATGTGTACAGTGAGGGGTTATATTGAGGGGTTATACTGAGGGACATGTACAGTGAGGGGTTATAGTGGCGGATGTGTATAGTGAGGGGTTATATTGAGTGACATGTACAGTGCGGGGTTAATTTGAGGGATGCAGACAGTGAGTGGTTATAGTGAGGGATGTGTACAGTGAGGGGTTATATTGAGGGATGTGTACAGTGAGGGGTTATATTCAGGGATGTGTACAGTGAAGAGTTATATTGAGGGACGTGTACAGTGAGGGGTTTTATTGAGGGATGCATACAGTAAGGGGTTATAGTGAGGGATGTGTACAGTGAGGGGTTATACTGGGGTAAGTGTAAAGTGAGGGGTTATATTGAGGGACGTGTACAGTGAGGGGTTATATTGAGGGATGCAGACAGTGAGGGGTTATATTGAGGGACGTGTACAGTGAGGGGTTATAGTGGAGGATGTGTACAGTGAGGGGTTTTATTGAGGGATGAAGACAGTGAGGGGTTATAGTGGGGGAGGTGTACAGTGAGCGGTTATATTGAAGGACATGTACAGTGAGGGGTTATATTGAGGGGTTATATTGAGATGTGTACAGTGAGGGATTATATAGAATGTGTACAGTGTGGGGTTATAGAGAGGGATGTGTACAGTGAGGGTTATATTGAGGAACGTGTACAGTGAGGGCTTATAGAGAGGGATGTGTACAGTGAGGGGTTATATTGAGGGATGTGTACAGTGAGGGGTTATATTGAGGGATGCAGACAGTGAGGGGTTATATTGAGGGACATGTACAATGAGGGGTTATATTGAACATGTACAGTGAGGGGTTATAGAGAGGGATGTGTACAGTGAGGGGTTGTATTGAGGAACGTGTACAGTGAGGGTTTATAGAGAGGGATGTGTACAGTAAGGGGTTATATTGAGTTACGTGTACAGTGAGGGGTTGTATTGAGGAACGTGTACAGTGAGGGGTTATATTGAACGTGTACAGTGAGTGGTTATAGTGAGGGACGTGTACAGTGAGGGGTTATATTGAGGGACATGTAGAGTGAGGGGTTATAGTGGGGGATGTGTACTGTGAGTGGTTATATTGAGGGGTTTTAGTGAGGGATGTGGACAGTGAGGGGTTATTTTGAGGTACGTGTACAGTGAGGAGTTATATTGAGGAACGTGTTCAGTGAGGGGTTATAGAGAGGGATGTGTACAGTGAGGGGTTATATTGAGGGACTTGTAGTGTGAGGGGTTATAGTGAGGGATGTGTACAGTGAGGGGTTATATTGAGAGGTTATAGTGAGGGACATGTACAGTGAGGTGTTATACTGGGGTAAGTGTAAAGTGAGGGGTTATATTGAGGGATGTGTACAGTGAGTGGTTATAGTGAGGGACGTCTACAGTGAGGGGTTATATTGTGGGACGTGTACAGTGAGGGGTTATAGTGGAGGATGCGTACAGTGAGAGGTTATAGTGAGGGACGTGTACAGTGAGGGGTTATATTGAGGGACATGTACAGTGAGGGGTTATAGTGAGGGATGCAGACAGTGAGGGGTTATAGTGGGGGATGTGTACAGTGAGGGGTTAGATTGAGGGATGCAGATAGTGAGAGGTTATAGTGAGGGATGTTTACAGTGAGAAGTTATAGTGGGGGATGTGTACAGTGAGGGGTTATATTGAGGGATGCAGACAGTGAGGGGTTGTAGTGGGAGATGTGTACAGTGAGGGGTTACATTGAGGGGTTATTGTGAGGGACGTGTACAGTGAGGGGTTATATTGAGGGATGCTGACAGTGAGGGGTTATAGTGGGGGATGTGTACACTGAGGGGTTAGATTGAGGGATCTCTACAGTGAGGGTTTATAGTGAGGGATGTGTACAATGAGGGGTTATATTGAGGGATGTGTAGAGTGAGGGGTTATAGAGAGGGATGTGTACTGTGATGGGTTATATTGAGGGATGCAGACAGTGAGGGGTTATAGTGGGGGATGTGTACAGTGAGGGGTTACATTGAGTGGTTATAGTGAGGGACGTGTACAGTGAGGGGTTATAGTAAGAGATGTGTACAGTGAGAGGTTATATTGAGAGACATGTACAGTGAGGCGTTATAGTGAGGGACATATACAGTGAGATGTTATATTGAGGGACATGTACAGTGAGGGGTTATATTGAGGGACGTGTACAGTGAGAGGTTATATTGAAGGACATGTACAGTGAGGGGTTGTAGTGAGGGATGTGTACAGTGAGGGGTTACATTGAACATCTACAGTGAGGGGTTATAGTGAGGAATGTGTACAGTGAGGGGTTATATTGAGAGATGTGTACAGTGAGGGGTTATATTGAGGGATGTGTACAGTGAGGGGTTATATTGAGGGATGCAGACAGTGAGGGGTTATATTGAGGGACGTGTACAGTGCGGGGTTGTAGAGAGTGATGTGTACAGTGAGGGGTTGTATTGAGGAAAATGTACAGTGAGGGGTTATAGAGAGGGACACATAGAGTGAGGAGTTATAGTGAGGAACGTGTACAGTGAGAGGTTATATTGAAGGACATGTACAGTGAGGGGTTATAGTGAGGGATGTGTACAGTGAGAGGTTATATTGAAGGACTTGTACAGTGAGGGGTTATAGTGGGGAATGAGTACAGTGAGGGGTTATATTGAGGGGTTATAGTGAGTGATGTGTACAGTGAGGGGTTATATTGAGGGATCTGTACAGTGAGGGGTTATAGTGAGGGATGTGTACAGTGAGGGGTTATATTGAGGTACGTGTACAGTGAGGGGTTATAGTGAGGGACATATACAGTGAGAGGTTATATTGAGGGACATGTACAGTGAGGGGTTATAGTGAGGGACGTGTACAGTGAGAGGTTATATTGAAGGACTTGTACAGTGAGGGGTTATAGTGAGGGATGTGTACAGTGAGGGGTTATAGTGACGGATGTGTACAGTGAGGGGTTATACTGAACGTGTACAGTGAGGGGTTATAGTGAGGGATGTGTACAGTGAGGGGTTATATTGAGGGATTATAGTGAGGGATGTGTATAGTGAGGGGTTATACTGAACGTCTACAGTGAGGGGTTATAGTGTGGGATGTGTACAGTGAGGGGTTATATTGAGGGATGAAGTCAGTGAGGGGTTATAGTGGGGGATGTGTACAGTGAGGGGTTACATTGAGGGGTTATAGTGAGGGATGTGTACAGTGAGGGGTTATATTGAGGGAAGTGTACAGTGAGTGGTTATATTGAGGGATGTGCAGAGTGAGGGGTTATATTGAGGGATGTAGACAGTGACGGGTTATAGTGGTGGATGAGGGGTTATATTGAAGGACATGTACAATGAGGGGTTATAGTGAGGGATGTGTACAGTGAGGGGTTATATTGAACATGTACGTTGAGGGGTTATATTGAAGGACATGTACAATGAGGGGTTATAGTGAGGGATGTGTACAGTGAGGGGTTATATTGAACATGTACGTTGAGGTGTTATAGAGAGGGATGTGTACAGTGATGGGTTATATTGAGGAACGTGTACAGTGAGGGGTTATAGAGAGAGATGTGTAGAGTGAGGGGTCATAGAGAGGGATGTGTACTGTGATGGGTTATATTGAGGGATGCAGACAGTGAGGGGTTATAGTAAGGGATGTGTACAGTGAGGGGTTATAGTGAGGGACGTGTACTGTGAGAGGTTATATTGAAGGACATGTACAGTGAGGGGTTATAGTGGGGGATGTGTACAGTGAGGGGTTATATTGAGGTGTTACAGTGAAGGATGTGTACAGTAAGGGGTTATATTGAGGAACGTATACAGTGAGGGGTTATATTGAGGGATACAGGCAGTGAGGGGTTATAGTGAAGAATGTGTACCGTGAGGGGTTATAGTGAGGGATGTTTACAGTGAGGGTTTATTTTGAGGGATGCTGACAGTGAGGGGTTATAGTGAGGGTTGTGTACAGTGAGGGATTATATTGAGGGACAGGTACAGTGAGGGGTTATAGTGGGGGAAGTGTACAGTGAGGGGTTATATTGAGGGACGTGTACAGTGGGGGTTATATTGAGAGATGCAGACAGGGGTTATATTGAGGGACGTGTGCAGTGAGGGGTTAAAGTGAGGGATGTGTACAGTGAGAGGATATAGTGGGGGATGTGTACAGTGAGGGGTAATATTGAGGGATGTGTACAGTGAGGGGTTATAGTGAGGGACGTGTACAGTGAGGGGTTATATTGAGAGATGCAGACAGTGAGGGGTTATATTGAGGGACGTGTGCAGTGAGGGGTTAAAGTGAGGGATGTGTACAGTGAGGGGTTATAGAGAGGGATGTGTACAGTGAGGGGTTATATTGAGGAACGTGTACAGTGAGGGGTTATAGAGAGGGATGTGTACAGTGAGGGGTTATATTGAGGGATGTTTACAGTGAGGGGTTATAGTGGGGGATGTGTACAGTGAGGGCTTATATTGAGGGATCATAGTGAGGGACGTGTATAGTGAGGGGTTATAGTGTGGGTTGTGTACAGTGAGGGGTTATATTGAGGAACGTGTACAGTGAGGGGTTATAGAGAGGGATGTGTACAGTGAGGGGTTATATTGAGGGATGCAGACTGTGAGGTTTATAGTGAGGGATGTGTACAGTGAGGGGTTATAGTGGGGGATGTGTACAGTGAGGGGTTATAGTGAGGGATGTGTACAGTGAGGGGTTATAGTGGGGGATGTGTACAGTGAGGGGTTATATTGAGGAACGTGTACAGTGAGGGGTTATAGAGAGGGATGTGTACAGTGAGGGGTTATATTGAGGGATGCAGACTGTGAGGTTTATAGTGTGGGATGTGTACAGTGAGGGGTTATAGTGTGGGATGTGTACAGTGAGGGGTTATAGTGGGGGATGTGTACAGTGAGGGGTTATAGTGGGGGATGTGTACAGTGAGGGGTTATAGTGAGGGGTTATATTGAGGGATGCATACAGTGAGGGGTTATAGTGAGGGGTTATATTGAGGGATGCATACAGTGAGGGGTTATAATGAGGGATGCAGACAGTGATTGGTTATAGTGAGGGACGTGTACAGTGAGGAGTTATAGTGAGGGATGTGTACAGTTAGGGGTCTGTATGCATTGGGCAGTTATAGTGGTGGCTGTGTGAACTGATAGGATAAAGTGGGGTCTGAATACATTGAGTTTTATAGTGAGGACTGTAAATGAGTGGATTGTGTGCAGTGTGCTGTACTAGTGGGGCTTGAGTACAGTGACAAGCTTGTGTAAAGTGAGGTATATGTGTACAGTGTGCTGTTATAGTGGGGCTTGTGTACAGTGATTTGTTATAGTGGGGTCTGTGTATCGTGAGGGGTTATCGTCAGAACTGTGTACAGTCAGGGGTCGGTGTGCAGTGAGGAGTTATAACAGCATCTGTGACAGTCAAGGGCTACAGTGGAGTCTGTGTACAGAGCATTGTTTTTGAGAGGGCTGTGTAATTGAGGGGTTATAGTGAGTGATGTGTACAATGAGAGATTACAGTCTGGACTGTGTATGGTGAAAGGTTTGTAGTGAGGTGTTTGTGTAAGGTGTAGTGTTTGTAGTGAGGGGTTTGTGTAAGGTGAAGGCTTTGTAGTGAAGGATTTGTGTTGCATGAAGGGTTTGTAGTGTGGGTTTATGTATGGTCAAGGGTTTGTGTATGGTGAAGTGTTTGCAGTGAGGCATTTGTGTATGGTGAAGTGTTTGTGGTGAGGGGATTGTATGTGGTGAAGGGTTTGTAGTGAGAGGTTTGTGTATGGTGAAGTGTTTGTGGTGAGGGGATTGTATGTGGAGAAGGGTTTGTAGTGAGAGGTTTGTGTATGGTGAAGTGTTTGCAGTGAGGCGTTTGTGTATGGTGAAGTGTTTGCAGTGAGGGGTTTGTGTATGGTAAAGTGTTTTCAGTGAGGGGTTTGTGTATGGTGAAGTGTTTGTGGTGAGGGGATTGTATGTGGAGAAGGGTTTGTAGTGAGGGGTTTGTGTATGGTGAAGTGTTTTCAGTGAGGGGTTTGTGTATGGTGAAGTGTTTGTGGTGAGGGGGTTGTATATGGAGAAGCATTTGTAGTGAGGGGTTTGTGTACAGTGAAGAGTTTGTAATGTGTTGTTTACAGTGGATTCTTGTACAGTGACTCCTCATCTCCATTCAAAATGGACATCCCTCTAATCAGGTGTTGTGTCCTCTGGTCTGAGACTCCTCAGCACAGGAAACATCCTCTCCCCATCCACTCTATCAAGACTTTTCAACATTTGTTTGGTTTCAACTAGATCCCCCCCCCTCATCTTTCTGATTTCCAATGAGTACAAGCCCAGAGCCACCAAATACTCCTCATATGATAAGCCTTTCAATCCCAGAATCATTTTTGTGAACCTCCTTTGAATCCTGTCCAATGTCAGCACATCCTTTCTTAGAAAAGGGACCCAAAACTTCTTACAATACTCCAACTGCAGTATCACCAGTGCCTAATTAAACTTGAACATTACATATTACATCCTTGTGTTTATATTCTAGTCCTCAAAATCATTGCTAACATTGCCTTTTCTTCCTTACCACCAATTCAACTTGAAAATTAACCTTTACGGAATTCTACACAGGGAGTCCCGCCCCTTTGCACCTCAATATTTTGAATTTTGTCTCCATTGAGAAAATAGTATACGTTTGTATTTCTTCTATCAAATGCATGACCATACAGTTCCCAACACTGTATACCATCTACCACTTCTTTGCCCATTCTCTTCATCTCTCTTAGTCTGTCTGTAGCCTCTCTTCCTTAACACACCTGCCCCTCCACTTCGTATTGTCTGCACACTTGGCCACAAAGCCATCTCAGGCAGCCAACCAGAAAAGGCTCCCTTTATTCCCACTCTTTAATCTGCAAGTCGAACCTGACCAGAGGGCTTAAAAAGAGGATTTTCATAGCAGTCATAGAGTCCATTCTCACGTACGGATGCGAGACGTGGACACTCACCAAGACGATACGAAAGTCTCTATGTGGTTGCTATACACGAATGCTCCGGATGGCTCTTGACGTGAGTTGGCAACAGCACATGACAAATGTTGAGCTCTATAGCAACCTACGGATGCTCTCCACTAAAATCAAGGAGAGAAGACTGCAACTAGCAGGGCACTGTCTACACCACCCTGAGCTACCTGCCAGTCTAGTCATCATATGGGAGCCCAAGCATGGGAGGATGAACCCTGGGCGCCCTCCCAAGACTATGGTCAACACGCTCCTAGAAGACAGCGGCGTGGCTAATGTAGATGAACTGAACACATTGATGAGGGAGAGGGAGAAGTGGAGAGTCCGTCATCGTGCCTGACGCTGGCCCCCTAGGCCTGAGTCGATGTAGTAGTAGTTTAACTCCCTGCCAATCAGCCAGTTCTCTATCCATGCTAGCATCTTTCCTGTAATACCATGGGCTCTTAATTTATTAAGCAGCATCATTTGTGGCGCCTTGTTAAAGGCCTTCTGAAAAATCCAAGTATAGAATATCCACCGATTCTTCTTTGTCTATCCTGCTTATTATTTCTTTAAGGAATTTGAACAAATTTATAAGGCAAGGTTTACCTTAAGTAAACATTGCTGACTTTGGCCAATTTTATCATCTGCTTCCAAGTACCTCAAAACCACATCCTTAACAATCAACTCTAACATCTTCCCAACTACTGAGGTTGGGCTAACTGCCCTATAATTTCCTTTCTTCTGTCTCTCTCCCTTCTTGAAGAGTGGAGTGACATTTGCAAATTTTCAGTCCTTCAGAACCATGCCAGAATCTTGAAGGATCTTTACTATTGCTTCCACAATCTCATCAGCCACCTCGTTCAACCATCTGGCCCAGGTGATTGATCTACCTTTAGACCTTTCAGTTTCCAAAGCACCTTCTCCCTAGTGAAGGCAAATTCGCTCACCTCTGCCCCCTGAAATTCTAAAACTTCTGGCACGCTGCTAGTGTCTTCCACTGTGATGACCGATGCAAAACCATGAGCTGCTCCAAAAAGCCATCTTTTAGGCATTCTACAAATTCCCCCTCTTGTGATCCAGCACCAACCTACCTGCATGTTCAATTCATCTGCCATTTCCTTGTCACCCTTTACTAGCATCATTTTCCAGTCATCTGATGGGGAGGGAACGTCGACTCAGACCGTGAGAGGCCTGTGTCGGGCATTTTCATGCCTTACAAGGCGCAGATTGGAAGTCTATGTGGGGCACCACTCCTCAAACAGACAAGAGCAATATGTGATTAAGTGCCTCGCTCAAGGGCACAAACACGCAGCCACAGCTGAGGCTCAAAGTAGCAACCTTGAGATAACTAGACGAACGCCTTAACCACTTGGCCACGTGCCCAACACAAAAGTCGTCTGATATCTACCCTCATCTCTCTTTTGCTCTATATATCTGAAGAAACTTCTGGTATCCTCTTTAACATTATTATCTAGTTTACTATCATATTCCATCTTTTCCTACTTTATGACTTTTTAGTTGCATTCTGTTGGTTTTTAAAAGCTTCCCAATCCTATAACTTCCCACTAGTTTTTGCTCTGTTATGTGCCCTCTTTTGGGCTTTTATGATGGCCTTGGCATCCCTTGTCAGCCATGGATGTGTCATCCTGCCTTTAGAATACTACTTCTTTGGGATGTATCTATTCTGTGCCTTCCCAATTGCTCCCAGAAACTACAGTCGTTCTGCCATCATCCCTGCTAGTGTCCGATTTTAGTTCCTCTCTCATGCCTCTACAATCACCTTCCCTCCACTTTAATACTAACACGTTAGACTTTAGCTTCTCCTTCTCAAATTACAGGGTAAGTTCTATCCTATTATGATCACTGGCCTCTAAGGGTTTCTTTACCTTAAGCTCTCTAATCAATTCCCAGTTCATTGCACAACACCCAATCCGGAATAGCTGATCTCCTTGTCAGCTCAACCATGAGCTGCTCCAAAAAGCCATCTTGTGGGCATTCTACGGATTCGCTCTTTTGGCATCCAGACCAGCCTGATTTTCCCAACATTCCCACATATTGAAATCCCCCATGACATAGCTCTTTTGTCATGCATTTTCTATTTCCCATTGTAATTGGTAGCTCACATCTTTGCTGCTGTTCAGAAGTCTGTCTATAACTCCTATCAGGCTCTTTTTACCCATGCAATTTCTTAGCTCTACCTGCAAAGACTCTATACCTTTTGATCCCATGTTACCGCCTTCTAAGGATTTGATTTAATTTTTTACCAACAAAGTCATGCCACCCCCACCGCCTATCTGCCTGTCCTTTCAATACAATGTGAACACTTTGACATTAAGCTCCCAGCTATAACCTCTCAGCCACGATTCAGTGATGCCCATGTCATACATGCCAATCTGTAACTGCTACAAGTTCATCTACCTTTTCCATATACTGCTTGCATTCAGGTATAACACCTTCAGTCCTGTATTCATTTCCCTTTTTTGATTTTGTCCCTCTTTTACATTGCAGCTCATCCCGTTGACTGCAATTTTGCCCTATCATCAGCCTCTCCTTGGTCGCAGTCGCAGTACACACTGCCTCTGGTTGTAAACCAGCTACCCCATCCTCAGCCCTATCACTCTGGTTCCCATCCCCCTGCCAAATTAGCTTAAACCTGCCTGCAAGAATATCGGTCGCCCTCAGGTTGAGGCATAAACCGTTCCTTTTGTACAGGTCATACCTTCCCCTGAAAAGATCCCAATGGTCCAGAAATCTGAACCCTTGATCTTTGCATCAGTTCCTCAAGCCACACATTTATTTACCAGATGCTCCTATTCTTACCCTCACTGCTGTGTGACACATGCAGCAATCCAGAAATTACTACCCTGGAGGTCCTGCTTTTCAACTTTCTACCTAGCTCCCTAAAAGCTCTCTTCAGGACCTCCTCACTTTTCCTACCTAGGTTATTGGTATTAATATGTACCAAGACTTCAGGCTGCTCATCCTCCCCCTTTCGAATGCCATGGACCCGATCTGAGACATTCCTGACCCTGGCACCTGACATACCATCTGGGTGCCTCTATCACTTCCACAGAATCTCTGCTCTAACTATGGAATTCCCTATCACTATTGCAGCTCTTTTCAGCTCTCTTCTCTTCCTGAGCTGCAGAACCAGACTCTGTGCCAGAGGGCCAGTCACTGCGCTCCCCCGGTAGGTTATCCCTCTCAATAGTATTTGAAACGGGATACTTATTATTGAGGGAGTCAACCATAGGGGGACTCTATTCTTGTTGTCCATGTTGGTCTCACATGAGAGAATTGTTCATGGGGGTCTTATAGTGAGAAATTTGCTCATGGTAGTCTTAGAGTGGGAGATTTGTATATGGTGGTCTTACAGTGAGGAGATAGTACAGAGTGGTTCTGTGACGAGTGAGGTGCCAACACCGAGGAGTTCTGCACTGAATGGACATCTACGTAGAGATCTAATTGTGGTGGGGCGTAGGCAATCTTACAGAGTGATTTTACGGTGAGGGGATTTTAAAGTGAGGTCATACTGTGAGGGGGCTTTATATATGTATAAAGAAGTCTAACAATGGGGGTTTACAATGAGGGGCATTTGCACATTCATTTGACTTTGAGGGGCATTTTACATTGAGTGGTTTAACTATGGTGTGATTTACGGTGGGGGAGATTTTGCGGAGAGTGCCGAGTGGAGAGTTTACAGAGAAGGTTTACAAACAAGTGCAAATCTGCAGATGCTGGAAATCTTAGCAGCACACACAAAATGCTGGAGGAACTCAGCAGGCCAGGCAGCATTTATGGAAAAAAGTACAGTCGACATTTTGGGCCGAAACCCTTCGGCAGGGAAGGTTTACAGTTAGATAAATTAAAGGGCGGAGTATTTTACATGAAAAGTTTTAGACTGGGGGAGCTAGAGGGAGAGGTTTTACAATAGGGGATTTTACAGAGTTTACAGAGACAGACCTTACAGTGAGGAGGGTTTCATACGTGAGGTGAGGGGTTTCTAAGTTGAATGCTTTAGTAATCTTTTGCAGAGCGAGGTTTTACACTGATTGTGAATTTTATAGAGGGGTTTATATTGAGGGGTGTTATAATGGTTGTTGGTTACAGAGAGAAGACTTTTTGAAGAAGTGAGGTTTGTAGAATTCTTTTACAGTTTACACAGGAGGAGGATACAGAGAGGAGTTATATGGGGGAGATTACGGTGGGGATTTATACGGCCAGAGGACTTTCTAGGTCTGGAACAATACAATATAAGTAAGGAGATCAGTGACACTGACATCTAAATTATTTTACAAGGGGGATCACATTTTATTGTGAAAGGGTATTTCCATTAAGGGGGCACCACGATAACCGAGTGGTTAGTGCGATGAAAAGACAACTTGGGCATTGGAGTTCAAAGTTCAATTCCGGCGTCATCTGTAAGGAGTCTCTGTACATCCTCCCTGTGGATCGTGTTGGTGCTCCCCGGCCGCTCCGCGGTTCCCTCACACGGTTCAAAGACCTAGCGGGAAGGTTAATTGGTCATTGTAAAGTGTCCTGTGCTAAGGTTAGGAATAAATTGGGGTTGTCAGGAGTTGCTGCGATGGCACAGCTCCAAGGGCTGGCAGGGCCTACTCTGCACGGCAGCACGAAATAAATAGAAATGTTTTACTGAGAGGGGATTCACACTGAAGGTGAGTTTTATTGAGAGGGGATTCACACTGAAGGTGCGTTTTACTGAGAAGGAATTCACACTGAAAGTGAGTTTTACTGAGAGAGGATTCACACTGAAGGTGAGTTTTACTGAGAGGGGATTCACACTTGAGGTGTGTTTTACTGACAGGGTATTCACTCTGAAGGTTGTTTTACTAACATGGTATTCACTCTGAAGGTAGTTCTACTGAGAGGGGATTCACACTGAAGGTGTGTTTTACTGAGAGGGGATTAACAGTGAAGATGTGTTTTACTGAGAGGGGCTTCACACTGAATGTGTATATTACTGAGAGAGTATTCACACTGAAGGTGTGTTTTACTGATAGGGGATTCACACTGAAGGTGTATTTCACTAAGAGGGGATTCACACTAAAGGTAGTTTTACTGACAGGGAATTCATACTGACGTGTGTTTTACTGAGAAGACGTAAATACTAAAGGAATATTTTACCGAGAATGCATGTCAGTGAGAGGGGATTCACATTGCAGGTGTGTTTTACTGAAGTGGAATTCAAACTGAAGGTGTGTTTTACTGAGATGCATTTTACTGAGAGGGAATTTACAATGAAGGTGCACCTAACTGAGAGGGAATTCACATTGAAGTTGTGTTTTACTAAGATAGGATTCAGACTGAAGGTGTGTTTTACTGATAAGTAATTGACACTGAAGGTCTATTTTCCTGAGAATGCATTTTACTGAGAGGGGATTCACAGTGAAGTTGTGTTTTACCGAGAAGGGATTCACACTGAAGGGTTGTTTTACTGATAAGTAATTCACACTGAAGGTCTATTTTCCTGAGGATGCATTTTACTGAGAGGGGATTCACAGTGAAGTTGTGTTTTACTGAGAGGGGATTCACACTGAAGTTGTGTTTTACTGAGAGGGGATTCACACTGAAGGTCTGTTTTCCTGAGATTGCAGGAGGGGGGAGGGATTGTGAGAGGGGATTCACACTGAAGGTGAATTTTACTGAGAGAGGATTCACACTGAAGGTGAGTTTTACTGAGAGGGGAGTCACACTGAAGGTGTGTTTTACTGAGAGGGGATTCACACTGAAAGTGTGTTTTACTGAGAGGGGGTTCACACTGAAGGTGTGTTTTACAGAAAGGAAATTCACATTGAAGTTGTGTTTTACTAAGAATGCATTTTACTGAGAGGGGATTCAAAGTGAAGGTGTATTTTACTGAGAAATCATTTTACTGGTAGGGGTTTCACATTGCAGGTGTGTTTTACTGAAGTGGAATTCAAACTGAAGGTGTGTTTCACTGAGAATGCATTTTACTGAGTGGGGATTCACACTGAAGGTGTGTTTTACTGAGAGGGGATTCCCACTGAAGGTGTGTTTTACTGAGAGGGGATTCAAACTGAAAGTGTGTTTTACTGAGAGGGGATTCACACTGAAGGTGTGTTTTACTGATAAGTAATTCACACTGAAGGTCTATTTACCTGAGAATGCATTTTACTGAGAGGGGATTCACGCTGAAGGTGAGTTTTACTGAGAGGGGATTCACACTGAAGTTGTGTTTTACTAAGAATGCATTTTACTGAGAGGGGATTCAAAGTGAAGGTGTATTTTACTGAGAAATCATTTTACTGATAGGGGTTTCACATTGCAGGTGTGTTTTACTGAAATAGAAATCAAACTGGAAGTGTGTTTTACTGAGAGGGAATTTACAATGAAGGTGCAGCTTGCTGTCTGGGGATTCACATTGAAGTTGTGTTTTACCGAGAAGGGATTCACACTGAAGGTGTGTTTTACTAAGAATGCATATTACTGAGAGGGGATTCACACTGAATGTGTATTTTACTGAGAGGGTATTCACATTGAAGTTGTGTTTAACTGAGAGGGATTCACACTGAAGGTGTGTTTTACTGAGAGGGGATTCAAACTGAAGGTGTATTTCACTAAGAGGGGATTCACACTAAAGGTAGTTTTACTAACAGTGAATTACTGATGTCTTCTCAGTAAAACACACATACACACTAAAGGAGTATTTTACTGAGAATGCATGTCAGTGGGAGGGGACTAACAGTAAAGGTGTGTTTTACTGAAGTGGAATTCAAACTGAAGGTGTTTTTTTTTACTGAGAATGCATTTTACTGAGAGGGGATTCACAGTTGAGGTGTGTATTACTGAGAGGGGATTCACACTGAAGGTGTGTTTTACTGATAAGTAATTCACACGGAAGGTCTATTTTCCTGAGAATGCCTTTCAGTGAGAGGGGATTCATACTGAAGGTGACACTAAAGGAGTATTTTACTGAGAATGCATGTCAGTGAAAGGCGATTCACAGTGAAGATGTGTTTTACTGAGAAGGGATTCACACTGAAGGGGTGTTTTACTGAGAGGGGATTCACACTGAAGGTGTGTTTTACTGATAAGTAATTCACACTGAAGGTCTATTTTCCTGAGAATGCATTTTAGTGAGAGGGGATTAAGACAGCAGGTGAGTTTTACTGAGAGGGATTTCACACTGAAGGTGAGTTTTACTGAGAGGGGATTCACAGTGAAGTTGTGTATTACTGAGAGGGGTTTCCCACTGAAGGTCTGTTTTACTGAGAGGGGATTCAAACTGAAAGTGTGTTATACTGAGAGGGGATTCACACTGAAGGTGTGTTTTACTGAGAGGGGATTCACACTGAAGGTGTGTTTTACTGAGAGGGGATTCACACTGAAGTTGTGTTTTACTGAGAATGCATTTTACTGAGAGGGAATTTACAATGAAGGTGCATCTTACTCGGTGGGGATTCACATTGAAGTTGTGTTTTACTGAGAAGGGATTCACACTGAAGGGGTGTTTTACTGAGAGGGGATTCCCACTGAAGGTGTGTTTTACTGAGAGGGGATTCAAACTGAAAGTGTGTTTTACTGAGAGGGGATTCACACTGAAGGTGTGTTTCTCTGATAAGTAATTCACACTGAAGGTCTATTTTCCTGAGAATGCATTTCAGTGAGAGGGGATTCACACTGAAGGTGAGTTTTACTGAGAGGGGATTCACATTGAAGGTGTGTTTTACAGAGAGGAAATTCACACTGAAGGTGTGTTTTACTGAGAGGGGATTCACACTGAAGTTGTGTTTTACTAAGAATGCATTTTACTGAGAGGGGATTCAAACTGAAGGTGTATTTTACTGAGAAATTATTTTACTGATAGGGGTTTCACATTGCAGGTGTGTTTTATTGAAATAGAAATCAAACTGAAAGTGTGTTTTACTGAGAGGGGATTCACACTGAAGGTCTATTTTACTGAGAATACATTTTACTGAGAGGGAGTTAAAAACGGAGGTGCGTCTAACTGAGAGAGGATTGACACTGAAGGTGTGTTTTACTGAGAGGGGATTCACACTGAAGGTGTGTTTCACTGAGAGGGGATTCACACTGAAGGTGTGTTTTACTGAGAGGTGATTCACACTGAAGGTGTGTTTTACTGAGAAGGGATTCACACTGAAGGTGCATTTCACTAAGAGGGGATTCACACCAAATGTAGTTTTACTGACAGGGAATTCATACTGACGTGTGTTTTACTGAGAAGATATAGACACTAAAGGAGTATTTTAACGAGAATACATGTCAGTGAGAGGGGATTCACATTGCAGGTGTGTTTTACTGAAGTGGAATTCAAACTGAAAGTGTGTTTTACTGAGAATGCATTTTACTGAGAGGGAATTTACAATGAAGGTGCATCTTACTGATTGGGGATTCACATTGAATTTGTGTTTTACTGAGAGGGGATTCACACTGAAGGTGTGTTTTACTGAGAGGGGATTCACACTGAACTTGTGTTTAACTGACAGGGCACTCACACTGAAGGTGTGTTTTACTGATAAGTAATTCACACTGAAGGTCTATTTTCCTGAGAATGCATTTTACTGAGAGGGAATTTACAATGAAGGTGCATTTTACTGTGTGGGGATTCACATTGAAGTAGTGTTTTACCGAGAAGGGATTCACACTGAATGTGTGTTTTACTGATAAGTAATTCACACTGAAGGTCTATTTTCCTGAGAATGCATTTTACTGAGAGGGGATTCACAGTGAAGTTGTGTTTTACTAAGAGGGGATTCACACTGAAGGTGTGTTTTACTGATAAGTAATTCACACTGAAGGTCTATTTTCCTGAGAAAGCATTTTACTGAGAGGGTATTCACACTGAAGGTGTGTTTTACTGAGAATGCCTTTCAGTGAGAGGGGATTCATACTGAAGGTGACACTAAAGGAGTATTTCACTGAGAATGCATGTCAGTGAAAGGGGATTCACAGTGAAGATGTGTTTCACTGAGAAGGGATTCACACTGAAGGGGTGTTTTACTGAGAGAGGATTCACACTGAAGGTGTGTTTTACTGATAAGTAATTCACACGGAAGGTCTATTTTCGTGAGAATGCCTTTCAGTGAGAGGGGATTCATACTGAAGGTGACACTAAAGGAGTATTTTACTGAGAATGCATGTCAGTGAAAGGGGATTCACAGTGAAGGTGTGTTTCTGAAGGGATTCACACTGAAGGGGTGTTTTACTGAGAGGGGATTCACACTGAAGGTGTGTTTTACTGATAAGTAATTCACACTGAAGGTCTATTTTCCTGAGAATGCATTTTAGTGAGAGGGGATTAAGACAGCAGGTGAGTTTTACTGAGAGGGATTTCACACTGAAGGTGAGTTTTACTGAGAGGGGATTCACAGTGAAGTTGTGTATTACTGAGAGGGGATTCACACTGAAGGTGTGTTTTTCTGATAAGCAATTCACACTGAAGGTCTATTTTCCTGAGAATGCATTTTATTGAGAGGGGATTCACACTGAAGGTGAGCTTTACTGAGAGGGGATTCACATTGAAGGTGTGTTTTACACAGAGGAAATTCACACTGAAGGTGTGTTTTACTGAGAGGGGATTCACACTGAAGTTGTGTTTTACTGAGAATGCATTTTACTGAGAGGGAATTTACAATGAAGGTGCATCTTACTCTGTGGGGATTCACATTGAAGTTGTGTTTTACTGAGAAGGGATTCACACTGAAGGTGAGTTTTACTGAGAGGGGATTCCCACTGAAAGTGTGTTTTACTGAGAGGGGATTCACACTGAAAGTGAGTTTTACTGAGAGGGGATTCACACTGAAGGTGTGTTTTACTGAGAGGGTATTCACCCTGAAGGTGTGTTTTACTGAGAGGGGATTCACACTGAAGGTGAGTTTTACTGAGAGGGGATTCACACTTGAGGTGTGTTTTACTGACAGGGTATTCACTCTGAAGGTTGTTTTACTAACATGGTATTCACTCTGAAGGTAGTTCTACTGAGAGGGGATTCACACTGAAGGTGTGTTTTACTGAGAGAGTATTCACACTGAAGGTGTGTTTTACTGATAGGGGATTCACACTGAAGGTGTATTTCACTAAGAGGGGATTCACACTAAAGGTAGTTTTACTGACAGGGAATTCATACTGACGTGTGTTTTACTGAGAAGACGTAAATACTAAAGGAATATTTTACCGAGAATGCATGTCAGTGAGAGGGGATTCACATTGCAGGTGTGTTTTACTGAAGTGGAATTCAAACTGAAGGTGTGTTTTACTGAGATGCATTTTACTGAGAGGGAATTTACAATGAAGGTGCACCTAACTGAGAGGGAATTCACATTGAAGTTGTGTTTTACTGAGAGGGGATTCACACTGAAGGTGTGTTTTACTGATAAGTAATTCACACTGAAGGTCTATTTTCCTGAGAATGCATTTTACTGAGAGGGGATTCACAGTGAAGTTGTGTTTTACTGAGAAGGGATTCACACTGAAGGGTTGTTTTACTGATAAGTAATTCACACTGAAGGTCTATTTTCCTGAGAATGCATTTTACTGAGAGGGGATTCACACTGAAGTTGTGTTTTACTGAGAGGGGATTCACACTGAAGGTGTGTTTTACTGAGAGGGGATTCACACTGAAGGTGACACTAAAGGAGTATTTCACTGAGAATGCATGTCAGTGAAAGGGGATTCACAGTGAAGATGTGTTTCACTGAGAGGGGATTCACACTGAAGGGGTGTTTTACTGAGAGGGGATTCACACTGAAGGTGTGTTTTACTGAGAGGGGATTCACACTGAAGGTGTGTTTTACTGAGAGGGGATTCACACTGAAGGTGTGTTTTACTGAGAGGGGATTCACACTGAAGGTGTGTTTTACTGAAAGGGGATTCACACTGAAGTTGTGTTTTACTAAGAATGCATTTTACTGAGAGGGGATTCAAAGTGAAGGTGTATTTTACTGAGAAATCACTTTACTGATAGGGGTTTCACATTGCAGGTGTGTTTTACTGAAGTGGAATTCAAACTGAAGGTGTGTTTTACTGAGAATGCATTTTACTGAGAGGGGATTCACACTGAAGGTGTGTTTTACTGAGAGGGGATTCACACTGAAGGTGTGTTTTACTGAGAGGGGATTCACACTGAAAGTGTGTTTTACTGAGAGGGGATTCACACTGAAGGTGTGTTTTACTGATAGGTAATTCACACTGAAGGTGTATTTTCCTGAGAATGCATTTTAGTGAGAGGGGATTCACACTGAAGGTGTGTTTTACTGAGAGGGGATTCACACTGAAGTTGTGTTTTACTAAGAATGCATTTTACTGAGAGGGGATTCAAAGTGAAGGTGTATTTTACTGAGAAATCACTTTACTGATAGGGGTTTCACATTGCAGGTGTGTTTTACTGAAATAGAAATCAAACTGGAAGTGTGTTTTACTGAGAGGGAATTTACAATGAAGGTGCAGCTTGCTGTCTGGGGATTCACATTGAAGTTGTGTTTTACCGAGAAGAGATTCACACTGAAGGTGTGTTTTACTAAGAATGCATATTACTGAGAGGGGATTCACACTGAAGGTGTGTTTTACTGAGAGGGGATTCACATTGAAGTTGTGTTTTACTGAGAGGGGATTCACACTGAAGGTGTGTTTTACTGAGAGGGGATTCACACTGAAGGTGTGTTTTACTGATAAGTAATTCACACGGAAGGTCTATTTTCCTGAGAATGCCTTTCAGTGAGAGGGGATTCATACTGAAGGTGACACTAAAGGAGTATTTTACTGAGAATGCATGTCAGTGAAAGGGGATTCACAGTGAAGATGTGTTTTACTGAGAAGGGATTCACACTGAAGGGGTGTTTTACTGAGAGGGGATTCACACTGAAGGTGTGTTTTACTGATAAGTAATTCACACTAAAGGTCTATTTTCCTGAGAATGCATTTTAGTGAGAGGGGATTAAGACAGCAGGTGAGTTTTACTGAGAGGGATTTCACACTGAAGGTGAGTTTTACTGAGAGGGGATTCACACTGAAGTTGTGTATTACTGAGAGGGGTTTCCCACTGAAGGTGTGTTTTACTGAGAGGGGATTCAAACTGAAAGTGTGTTTTACTGAGAGGGGATTCACACTGAAGGTGTGTTTCTCTGATAAGTAATTCACACTGAAGGTCTATTTTCCTGAGAATGCATTTCAGTGAGAGGGGATTCACACTGAAGGTGAGTTTTACTGAGAGGGACTTCACACTGAAGGTGAGTTTTACTGAGAGGGGATTCATACTGAAGGTGTGTTTCACTGAGGGGATTCACATTGCAGCTGTGTTTTACTGAAGTGGAATTCTAACTGAAGGTGTGTTTTACTGAGAATGCATTTTACTGAGAGGGGATTCACACTGAATGTGTGATTTACTGAGTGGGGATTCACACTGAAGTTGTGTTTAACTGAGAGGGGATTCACACTGAAGGTGTGTTTTACTGATAAGTAATTGACACTGAAGGTCTATTTTCCTGAGAATGCATTTTAGTGAGAGGGGATTAAGACAGCAGGTGAGTTTTACTGAGAGGGATTTCACACTGAAGGTGAGTTTTACTGAGAGGGGATTCACAGTGAAGTTGTGTATTACTGAGAGGGGTTTCCACCTGAAGGTCTGTTTTACTGAGAGGGGATTCAAACTAAAAGTGTGTTATACTGAGAGGGGATTGAAACTGAAAGTGTGTTTTACTGAGAGGGGATTCACACTGAAGGTGTGTTTTACTGAGAGGGGATTCACACTGAAGTTGTGTTTTACTGAGAATGCATTTTACTGAGAGGGAATTTACAATGAAGGTGCATCTTACTCGGTGGGGATTCACATTGAAGTTGTGTTTTACTGAGAAGGGATTCACACTGAAGGGGTGTTTTACTGAGAGGGGATTCCCACTGAAGGTGTGTTTTACTGAGAGGGGATTCAAACTGAAAGTGTGTTTTACTGAGAGGGGATTCACACTGAAGGTGTGTTTCTCTGATAAGTAATTCACACTGAAGGTCTATTTTCCTGAGAATGCATTTCAGTGAGAGGGGATTCACACTGAAGGTGAGTTTTACTGAGAGGGGATTCACATTGAAGGTGTGTTTTACAGAGAGGAAATTCATACTGAAGGTGTGTTTTACTGAGAGGGGATTCACACTGAAGTTGTGTTTTACTAAGAATGCATTTTACTGAGAGGGGATTCAAACTGAAGGTGTATTTTACTGAGAAATCATTTTACTGATAGGGGTTTCACATTGCAGGTGTGTTTTATTGAAATAGAAATCAAACTGAAAGTGTGTTTTACTGAGAGGGGATTCACACTGAAGGTCTATTTTACTGAGAATACATTTTACTGAGAGGGAGTTAAAAACGGAGGTGCGTCTAACTGAGAGAGGATTGACACTGAAGGTGGGTTTTACTGAGAGGGGATTCACACTGAAGGTGTGTTTTACTGAGAGGGGATTCACACTGAAGGTGTGTTTTACTGAGAGGTGATTCACACTGAAGGTGTGTTTTACTGAGAAGGGATTCACACTGAAGGTGCATTTCACTAAGAGGGGATTCACACCAAATGTAGTTTTACTGACAGGGAATTCATACTGACGTGTGTTTTTCTGAGAAGATATACACACTAAAGGAGTATTTTACCGAGAATACATGTCAGTGAGAGGGGATTCACATTGCAGGTGTGTTTTACTGAAGTGGAATTCAAACTGAAAGTGTGTTTTACTGAGAATGCATTTTACTGAGAGGGAATTTACAATGAAGGTGCATCTTACTGATTGGGGATTCACATTGAATTTGTGTTTTACTGAGAGGGGATTCACACTGAAGGTGTGTTTTACTGAGAGAGGATTCACACTGAACTTGTGTTTAACTGACAGGGCACTCACACTGAAGGTGTGTTTTACTGAGAGGGGGTTCACACTGAAGGTGTGTTTTACAGAAAGGAAATTCACATTGAAGTTGTGTTTTACTAAGAATGCATTTTACTGAGAGGGGATTCAAAGTGAAGGTGTATTTTACTGAGAAATCATTTTACTGGTAGGGGTTTCACATTGCAGGTGTGTTTTACTGAAGTGGAATTCAAACTGAAGGTGTGTTTCACTGAGAATGCATTTTATTGAGTGGGGATTCACACTGAAGGTGTGTTTTACTGAGAGGGGATTCCCACTGAAGGTGTGTTTTACTGAGAGGGGATTCAAACTGAAAGTGTGTTTTACTGAGAGGGGATTCACACTGAAGGTGTGTTTTACTGATAAGTAATTCACACTGAAAGTCTATTTACCTGAGAATGCATTTTACTGAGAGGGGATTCACGCTGAAGGTGAGTTTTACTGAGAGGGGATTCACACTGAAGTTGTGTTTTACTAAGAATGCATTTTACTGAGAGGGGATTCAAAGTGAAGGTGTATTTTACTGAGAAATCATTTTACTGATAGGGGTTTCACATTGCAGGTGTGTTTTACTGAAATAGAAATCAAACTGGAAGTGTGTTTTACTGAGAGGGAATTTACAATGAAGGTGCAGCTTGCTGTCTGGGGATTCACATTGAAGTTGTGTTTTACCGAGAAGGGATTCACACTGAAGGTGTGTTTTACTAAGAATGCATATTACTGAGAGGGGATTCACACTGAATGTGTACTTTACTGAGAGGGTATTCACATTGAAGTTGTGTTTAACTGAGAGGGATTCACACTGAAGGTGTGTTTTACTGAGAGGGGATTCAAACTGAAGGTGTATTTCACTAAGAGGGGATTCACACTAAAGGTAGTTTTACTAACAGGGAATTCATACTGATGTCTTCTCAGTAAAACACACATACACACTAAAGGAGTATTTTACTGAGAATGCATGTCAGTGGGAGGGGACTAACAGTAAAGGTGTGTTTTACTGAAGTGGAATTCAAACTGAAGGTGTTTTTTTTACTGAGAATGCATTTTACTGAGAGGGGATTCACAGTTGAGGTGTGTATTACTGAGAGGGGATTCACACTGAAGGTGTGTTTTACTGATAAGTAATTCACACGGAAGGTCTATTTTCCTGAGAATGCCTTTCAGTGAGAGGGGATTCATACTGAAGGTGACACTAAAGGAGTATTTTACTGAGAATGCATGTCAGTGAAAGGGGATTCACATTGAAGTTGTGTTTTACTGAGAAGGGATTCACACTGAAGGGGTGTTTTACTGAGAGGGGATTCCCACTGAAGGTGTGTTTTACTGAGAGGGGATTCAAACTGAAAGTGTGTTTTACTGAGAGGGGATTCACACTGAAGGTGTGTTTCTCTGATAAGTAATTCACACTGAAGGTCTATTTTCCTGAGAATGCATTTCAGTGAGAGGGGATTCACACTGAAGGTGAGTTTTACTGAGAGGGGATTCACATTGAAGGTGTGTTTTACAGAGAGGAAATTCATACTGAAGGTGTGTTTTACTGAGAGGGGATTCACACTGAAGTTGTGTTTTACTAAGAATGCATTTTACTGAGAGGGGATTCAAACTGAAGGTGTATTTTACTGAGAAATTATTTTACTGATAGGGGTTTCACATTGCAGGTGTGTTTTATTGAAATAGAAATCAAACTGAAAGTGTGTTTTACTGAGAGGGGATTCACACTGAAGGTCTATTTTACTGAGAATACATTTTACTGAGAGGGAGTTAAAAACGGAGGTGCGTCTAACTGAGAGAGGATTGACACTGAAGGTGGGTTTTACTGAGAGGGGATTCACACTGAAGGTGTGTTTTACTGAGAGGGGATTCAGACTGAAGTTGTGTTTTACTAAGAATGCATTTTACTGAGAGGGGATTCAAACTGAAGGTGTATTTTACTGAGAAATCATTTTACTGATAGGGGTTTCACATTGCAGGTGTGTTTTATTGAAATAGAAATCAAACTGAAAGTGTGTTTTACTGAGAGGGGATTCACACTGAAGGTCTATTTTACTGAGAATACATTTTACTGAGAGGGAGTTAAAAACGGAGGTGCGTCTAACTGAGAGAGGATTGACACTGAAGGTGGGTTTTACTGAGAGGGGATTCACACTGAAGGTGTGTTTTACTGAGAGGGGATTCACACTGAAGGTGTGTTTTACTGAGAGGTGATTCACACTGAAGGTGTGTTTTACTGAGAAGGGATTCACACTGAAGGTGCATTTCACTAAGAGGGGATTCACACCAAATGTAGTTTTACTGACAGGGAATTCATACTGACGTGTGTTTTACTGAGAAGATATAGACACTAAAGGAGTATTTTAACGAGAATACATGTCAGTGACAGGGGATTCACATTGCAGGTGTGTTTTACTGAAGTGGAATTCAAACTGAAGGTGTGTTTTACTGAGAATGCATTTTACTGAGAGGGAATTTACAATGAAGGTGCATCTTACTGATTGGGGATTCACATTGAATTTGTGTTTTACTGAGAGGGGATTCACACTGAAGGTGTGTTTTACTGAGAGGGGATTCACACTGAACTTGTGTTTAACTGACAGGGCACTCACACTGAAGGTGTGTTTTACTGAGAATGCATTTTACTGAGAGGGGATTCACACTGAAGGTGTGTTTTACTGAGAGGGGATTCACACTGAAGGTGTGTTTTACTGAGAGGGGATTCAAACTGAAAGTGTGTTTTACTGAGAGGGGATTCACACTGAAGGTGTGTTTTACTGATAAGTAATTCACACTGAAGGTCTATTTACCTGAGAATGCATTTTACTGAGAGGGGATTCACGCTGAAGGTGAGTTTTACTGAGAGGGGATTCACACTGAAGTTGTGTTTTACTAAGAATGCATTTTACTGAGAGGGGATTCAAAGTGAAGGTGTATTTTACTGAGAAATCATTTTACTGATAGGGGTTTCACATTGCAGGTGTGTTTTACTGAAATAGAAATCAAACTGGAAGTGTGTTTTACTGAGAGGGAATTTACAATGAAGGTGCAGCTTGCTGTCTGGGGATTCACATTGAAGTTGTGTTTTACCGAGAAGGGATTCACACTGAAGGTGTGTTTTACTAAGAATGCATATTACTGAGAGGGGATTCACACTGAATGTGTATTTTACTGAGAGGGTATTCACATTGAAGTTGTGTTTCACTGAGAGGGGATTCACACTGAAGGTGTGTTTTACTGAGAGGGGATTCACACTGAAGGTGTATTTCACTAAGAGGGGATTCACACTCAAGGTAGTTTTACTAACAGGGAATTCATACTGATGTCTTCTCAGTAAAACACACATACACACTGAAGGAGTATTTTACTGAGAATGCATGTCAGTGGGAGGGGACTAACAGTAAAGGTGTGTTTTACTGAAGTGGAATTCAAACTGAAGGTGTGTTTTGCTGAGAATGCATTTTACTGAGAGGGGATTCACACTGAATGTGTGATTTACTGAGAGGGGATTCACACTGAAGGTGTGTTTTACTGATAAGCAATTGACACGGAAGGTGTATTTTCCTGAGAATGCATTTCAGTGAGAGGGGATTCATACTGAAGGTGACACTAAAGGAGTATTTTACTGAGAATGCATGTCAGTGAAAGGGGATTCACACTGAAGTTGTGTTTTACTGAGACGGGATTCACACTGAAGGTGTGTTTTACTGAGAGGGGATTCACACTGAAGGTGTGTTTTACTGAGAGGGGATTCACACTGAAAGTGTGTTTTACTGAGAGGGGATTCACACTGAAGGTGTGTTTTACTGATAGGTAATTCACACTGAAGGTGTATTTTCCTGAGAATGCATTTTAGTGAGAGGGGATTCACACTGAAGGTGAGTTTTACTGAGAGGGGATTCACACTGAAGGTGTGTTTTACTGAGAGGGGATTCACACTGAAGGTGTGTTTTACTGAGAGGGGATTCACACTGAAGTTGTGTTTTACTAAGAATGCATTTTACTGAGAGGGGATTCAAAGTGAAGGTGTATTTTACTGAGAAATCACTTTACTGATAGGGGTTTCACATTGCAGGTGTGTTTTACTGAAATTGAAATCAAACTGAAGGTGAGTTTTACTGAGAGGAGATTCACACTGAAGGTGTGTTTTACTGAGAATGCATTTTAATGAGAGGGAGTTAACAACGAAGGTGCGTCTAACTGAGAGGGGATTCACATTGAATTTCTGTTTCACTGAGAGGAGATTCACACTGAAGGTGTGTTTTACTGAGAGGGGATTCACACTGAAGTTGTGTTTTACTAAGAATGCATTTTACTGAGAGGGGATTCAAAGTGAAGGTGTATTTTACTGAGAAATCATTTTACTGATAGGGGTTTCACATTGCAGGTGTGTTTTATTGAAATAGAAATCAAACTGAAAGTGTGTTTTACTGAGAGGGGATTCACACTGAAGGTCTATTTTACTGAGAATACATTTTACTGAGAGGGAGTTAACAACGAAGGTGCGTCTAACTGAGAGGGGATTCACACTGAAGGTGTGTTTTACTGAGAGGGGATTCACACTGAAGGTGTGTTTTACTGAGAGGGGATTCACACTGAAGGTGTGTTTTACTGAGAGGTGATTCACACTGAAGGTGTGTTTTACTGAGAAGGGATTCACACTGAAGGTGCATTTCACTAAGAGGGGATTCACACCAAATGTAGTTTTACTGACAGGGAATTCATACTGACGTGTGTTTTACTGAGAAGATATAGACACTAAAGGAGTATTTTAACGAGAATACATGTCAGTGAGAGGGGATTCACATTGCAGGTGTGTTTTACTGAAGTGGAATTCAAACTGAAAGTGTGTTTTACTGAGAATGCATTTTACTGAGAGGGAATTTACAATGAAGGTGCATCTTACTGATTGGGGATTCACATTGAATTTGTGTTTTACTGAGAGGGGATTCACACTGAAGGTGTGTTTTACTGAGAGGGGATTCACACTGAACTTGTGTTTAACTGACAGGGCACTCACACTGAAGGTGTGTTTCACTGAGAATGCATTTTACTGAGAGGGGATTCACACTGAAGGTGTGTTTTACTGAGAGGGGATTCACACTGAAAGTGTGTTTTACTGAGAGGGGATTCACACTGAAAGTGTGTTTTACTGAGAGGGGATTCACACTGAAGGTGTGTTTTACTGATAGGTAATTCACACTGAAAGTCTATTTACCTGAGAATGCATTTTACTGAGAGGGGATTCACACTGAAGGTGTGTTTTACTGAAAGGGGATTCACACTGAAGTTGTGTTTTACTAAGAATGCATTTTACTGAGAGGGGATTCAAAGTGAAGGTGTATTTTACTGAGAAATCACTTTACTGATAGGGGTTTCACATTGCAGGTGTGTTTTACTGAAATTGAAATCAAACTGGAAGTGTGTTTTACTGAGAGGGAATTTACAATGAAGGTGCAGCTTGCTGTCTGGGGATTCACATTGAAGTTGTGTTTTACCGAGAAGGGATTCACACTGAAGGTGTGTTTTACTAAGAATGCATATTACTGAGAGGGGATTCACACTGAAGGTGCATTTTACTGAGAGGGGATTCACATTGAAGTTGTGTTTTACTGAGAGGGGATTCACACTGAAGGTGTGTTTTACTGAGAGGGGATTCACACTGAAGGTGTGTTTTACTGAGAGGGGATTCACACTGAAGGTGTGTTTTACTGATAAGTAATTCACACTGAAGGTCTATTTTCCTGAGAATGCATTTTACTGAGAGGGAATTTACAATGAAGGTGCATTTTACTGTGTGGGGATTCACATTGAAGTAGTGTTTTACCGAGAAGGGATTCACACTGAATGTGTGTTTTACTGATACGTAATTCACGCTGAAGGTCTATTTTCCTGAGAATGCATTTTACTGAGAGGGGATTCACACTGAAGTTGTGTTTTACTGAGAGGGGATTCACACTGAAGGTGTGTTTTACTGATAAGTAATTCACACTGAAGGTCTATTTTCCTGAGAAAGCATTTTACTGAGAGGGTATTCACACTGAAGGTGTGTTTTACTGATAAGTAATTCACACGGAAGGTCTATTTTCCTGAGAATGCCTTTCAGTGAGAGGGGATTCATACTGAAGGTGACACTAAAGGAGTATTTTACTGAGAATGCATGTCAGTGGGAGGGGATTCACAGTGAAGGTGTGTTTTACTGAGAGGGGATTCATACTGAAGGTGTGTTTTACTGAGAGGGGATTCACACTGAAGGTGTGTTTTACTGATAAGTAATTCACACGGAAGGTCTATTTTCGTGAGAATGCCTTTCAGTGAGAGGGGATTCATACTGAAGGTGACACTAAAGGAGTATTTTACTGAGAATGCATGTCAGTGAAAGGGGATTCACAGTGAAGGTGTGTTTTACTGAGAGGGGATTCACACTGAAGGTGTGTTTTACTGAGAGGGGATTCACACTGAAGGTGTGTTTTACTGATAAGTAATTCACACTGAAGGTCTATTTTCCTGAGAATGCATTTTAGTGAGAGGGGATTAAGACAGCAGGTGAGTTTTACTGAGAGGGATTTCACACTGAAGGTGAGTTTTACTGAGAGGGGATTCACAGTGAAGTTGTGTATTACTGAGAGGGGATTCACACTGAAGGTGTGTTTTTCTGATAAGCAATTCACACTGAAGGTCTATTTTCCTGAGAATGCATTTTATTGAGAGGGGATTCACACTGAAGGTGAGTTTTACTGAGAGGGGATTCACACTGAAGGTGTGTTTTACTGAGAGGGGATTCACACTGAAGGTGTGTTTTACTGAGAGGGGATTCACACTGAAGTTGTGTTTTACTGAGAATGCATTTTACTGAGAGGGAATTTACAATGAAGGTGCATCTTACTCTGTGGGGATTCACATTGAAGTTGTGTTTTACTGAGAAGGGATTCACACTGAAGGTGAGTTTTACTGAGAGGGGATTCCCACTGAAAGTGTGTTTTACTGAGAGGGGATTCACACTGAAAGTGAGTTTTACTGAGCGAGGATTCACACTGAAGGTGAGTTGTACTGAGAGGGTATTCACCCTTGAGGTGTGTTTTACTGAGAGGGGATTCACACTGAAGGTGAGTTTTACTGAGAGGGGATTCACACTTGAGGTGTGTTTTACTGACAGGGTATTCACACTGAAGGTGTGTTTTACTGAGAGGGGATTCACACTGAAGGTGTGTTTTACTGAGAGGGGATTCACACTGAAGGTGTGTTTTACTGAGAGAGTATTCACACTGAAGGTGTGTTTTACTGAGAGGGGATTCACACTGAAGGTGTATTTTACTAAGAGGGGATTCACACTAAAGGTAGTTTTACTGACAGGGAATTCATACTGATGTCTGTTTTACTGAGAAGACATACACACTAAAGGAGTATTTTACTGAGAATGCATGTCAGTGAGAGGGGATTCACATTGCAGGTGTGTTTTACTGAAGTGGAATTCAAACTGAAGGTGTGTTTTACTGAGAATGCATTTTACTGAGAGGGAATTTACAATGAAGGTGCATCTTACTGTGTGGTGATTCACATTGAAGTTGTGTTTTACTGAGAGGGGATTCACACTGAAGGTGTGTTTTACTGATAAGTAATTCACACTGAAGGTCTATTTTCCTGAGAATGCATTTTACTGAGAGGGGATTCACACTGAAGGTGTGTTTTACTGAGAGGGGATTCACACTGAAGGGTTGTTTTACTGATAAGTAATTCACACTGAAGGTCTATTTTCCTGAGAATGCATTTTACTGAGAGGGGATTCACATTGAAGTTGTGTTTTACTGAGAGGGGATTCACACTGAAGGTGTGTTTTACTGAGAGGGGATTCACACTGAAGGTGTGTTTTCCTGAGATTGCAGGAGGGGGGAGGGATTGTGAGAGGGGATTCACACTGCAGGTGAATTTTACTGAGAGGGGATTCACACTGAAGGTGAGTTTTACTGAGAGGGGATTCACACTGAAGGTGTGTTTTACTGAGAGGGGATTCACACTGAAGGTGTGTTTTACTGAGAGGGGATTCACACTGAAGGTGTGTTTTACTGAGAGGGAATTCACACTGAAGGTGTGTTTTACTAAGAATGCATTTTACTGAGAGGGTATTCACACTGAAGGTGTGTTTTACTGATAAGTAATTCACACGGAAGGTCTATTTTCCTGAGAATGCCTTTCAGTGAGAGGGGATTCATACTGAAGGTGACACTAAAGGAGTATTTCACTGAGAATGCATGTCAGTGAAAGGGGATTCACAGTGAAGGTGTGTTTTACTGAGAGGGGATTCACACTGAAGGTGTGTTTTACTGAGAGGGGACTCACACTGAAGGTGTGTTTTACTGATAAGTAATTCACACTGAAGGTCTATTTTCCTGAGAATGCATTTTAGTGAGAGGGGATTCACACTGAAGGTGTGTTTTACTGAGAGGGGATTCACACTGAAGGTGTGTTTTACTGAGAGGGGATTCACACTGAAGTTGTGTTTTACTGAGAGGGGATTCACACTGAAGGTGTGTTTTACTGATAAGCAATTCACACTGAAGGTCCATTTTCCTGAGAATGCATTTTACTGAGAGGGGATTCACACTGAAGGTGAGTTTTACTGAGAGGGGATTCACACTGAAGGTGTGTTTTACACAGAGGAAATTCACACTGAAGGTGTGTTTTACTGAGAGGGGATTCACACTGAAGTTGTGTTTTACTAAGAATGCATTTTACTGAGAGGGAATTTACAATGAAGGTGCATCTAACTGAGTGGGGATTCACATTGAAGTTCTGTTTTACTGAGAGGGGATTCACACTGAAGTTGTGTTTTACTGAGAGGGGATTCACACTGAAGGTGTGTTTTACTGAGAGGGGATTCAACACTGAAGGTGTGTTTTACTGAGAGGGGATTCACACTGAAGGTGAGTTGTACTGAGAGGGGATTCACCCTTGAGGTGTGTTTTACTGAGAGGGGATTCACACTGAAGGTGAGTTTTACTGAGAGGGGATTCACACTTGAGGTGTGTTTTACTGACAGGGTATTCACTCTGAAGGTTGTTTTACTAACATGGTATTCACAGTGAAGTTGTGTTTTACTGAGAGGGGACACACTGAAGGTGTGTTTAACTGAGAGAGGATTCACACTGAAGGTGTGTTTTCCTGAGAGGGGATTCACACTGAAGGTGTATTTCACTAAGAGGGGATTCACACTAAAGGTAGTTTTACTGACAGGGAATTCATACTGATGTGTGTTTTACTGAGAAGACATACACACTAAAGGAGTATTTTACTGAGAATGCATGTCAGTGGGAGGGGATTCACAGTGAAGGTGTGTTTTACTGAGAGGGCATTCAAACTGAAGGTGTGTTTTACTGAGAATGCATTTTACTGAGAGGGAATTTACAATGTACGTGCATCTTACTGTGTGGGGATTCACATTGAAGTTGTGTTTTACTGAGAGCAGATTCACACTGAAGGTGTGTTTTACTGATAAGTAATTCACACTGAAGGTCTATTTTCCTGAGAATGCATTTTACTGAGAGGGGATTCACATTGAAGTTGTGTTTTACTGAGAAGGGATTCACACTGAAGGGTTGTTTTACTGATAAGTAATTCACACTGAAGGTCTATTTTCCTGAGGATGCATTTTACTGAGAGGGGATTCACAGTGAAGTTGTGTTTTACTGAGAGGGGATTCACACTGAAGTTGTGTTTTACTGAGAGGGAATTCACACTGAAGGTCTGTTTTCCTGAGATTGCAGGAGGGGGGAGGGATTGTGAGAGGGGATTCACACTGAAGGTGAATTTTACTGAGAGAGGATTCACACTGAAGGTGAGTTTTACTGAGAGGGGAGTCACACTGAAGGTGTGTTTTACTGAGAGGGGATTCACACTGAAGGTGTGTTTTACTGAGAGGGGATTCACACTGAAGGTGTGTTTTACAGAAAGGAAATTCACATTGAAGTTGTGTTTTACTAAGAATGCATTTTACTGAGAGGGGATTCAAAGTGAAGGTGTATTTTACTGAGAAATCATTTTACTGGTAGGGGTTTCACATTGCAGGTGTGTTTTACTGAAGTGGAATTCAAACTGAAGGTGTGTTTCACTGAGAATGCATTTTACTGAGAGGGTACTCACACTGAAGGTGTGTTTTACTGAGAGGGGATTCACACTGAAGGTGTGTTTTACTGAGAGGGGATTCAAACTGAAAGTGTGTTTTACTGAGAGGGGATTCACACTGAAGGTGTGTTTTACTGATAAGTAATTCACACTGAAGGTCTATTTACCTGAGAATGCATTTTACTGAGAGGGGATTCACGCTGAAGGTGAGTTTTACTGAGAGGGGATTCACACTGAAGTTGTGTTTTACTAAGAATGCATTTTACTGAGAGGGGATTCAAAGTGAAGGTGTATTTTACTGAGAAATCATTTTACTGATAGGGGTTTCACATTGCAGGTGTGTTTTACTGAAATAGAAATCAAACTGGAAGTGTGTTTTACTGAGAGGGAATTTACAATGAAGGTGCAGCTTGCTGTCTGGGGATTCACATTGAAGTTGTGTTTTACCGAGAAGAGATTCACACTGAAGGTGTGTTTTACTGAGAATGCATATTACTGAGAGGGGATTCACACTGAATGTGTATTTTACTGAGAGGGTATTCACATTGAAGTTGTGTTTAACTGAGAGGGATTCACACTGAAGGTGTGTTTTACTGAGAGGGAATTCACACTGAAGGTGTGTTTTACTGATAAGTAATTCACACTAAAGGTCTATTTTCCTGAGAATGCCTTTCAGTGAGAGGGGATTCATACTGAAGGTGACACTAAAGGAGTATTTTACTGAGAATGCATGTCAGTGGGAGGGGATTCACAGTGAAGGTGTGTTTCACTGAGAGGGGATTCACACTGAAGGTGTGTTTTACTGAGAGGGGATTCACACTGAAGGTGTGTTTTACTGATAAGTAATTCACACTGAAGGTCTATTTTCCTGAGAATGCATTTTAGTGAGAGGGGATTAAGACAGCAGGTGAGTTTTACTCAGAGGGATTTCACACTGAAGGTGTGTTTTACTGAGAGGGGATTCACACTGAAGTTGTGTTTTACTGAGAGGGGATTCACACTGAAGGTGTGTTTTACTGAGAGGGGATTCACACTGAAGGTGTGTTTTACTGAGAGGGGATTCACACTGAAGGTGTGTTTTACTGATAAGTAATTCACACTGAAGGTCTATTTTCCTGAGAATGCATTTCAGTGAGAGGGGATTCACACTGAAGGTGAGTTTTACTGAGAGGGACTTCACACTGAAGGTGAGTTTTACTGAGAGGGGATTCATACTGAAGGTGTGATTTACTGAGAGGGGATTCACATTGCAGCTGTGTTTTACTGAAGTGGAATTCTAACTGAAGGTGTGTTTTACTGAGAATGCATTTTACTGAGAGGGGATTCACACTGAATGTGTGATTTACTGAGTGGGGATTCACACTGAAGGTGTGTTTAACTGAGAGGGGATTCACACTGAAGGTGTGTTTTACTGATAAGTAATTCACACTGAAGGTCTATTTTCCTGAGAATGCATTTTAGTGAGAGGGGATTAAGACAGCAGGTGAGTTTTACTGAGAGGGATTTCACACTGAAGGTGAGTTTTACTGAGAGGGGATTCACAGTGAAGTTGTGTATTACTGAGAGGGGTTTCCACCTGAAGGTCTGTTTTACTGAGAGGGGATTCACACTGAAGGTGTGTTTTACTGAGAGGGGATTCACACTGAAGGTGTGTTTTACTGAGAGGGGATTCACACTGAAGGTGTGTTTTACTGAGAGGGGATTCACACTGAAGTTGTGTTTTACTGAGAATGCATTTTACTGAGAGGGAATTTACAATGAAGGTGCATCTTACTCGGTGGGGATTCACATTGAAGTTGTGTTTTACTGAGAAGGGATTCACACTGAAGGGGTGTTTTACTGAGAGGGGATTCACACTGAAGGTGTGTTTTACTGAGAGGGGATTCACACTGAAATTGTGTTTTACTGAGAGGGGATTCACACTGAAGGTGTGTTTTACTGATAAGTAATTCACACTGAAGGTCTATTTTCCTGAGAATGCATTTCAGTGAGAGGGGCTTCACACTGAAGGTGAGTTTTACTGAGTGGGGATTCACACTGAAGGTGTGATTTACTGAGAGGGGATTCACAGTGAAGTTGTGTTTAACTGAGAGGGGATTCACACTGAAGTTGTGTTTTACTAAGAATGCATTTTACTGAGAGGGGATTCAAACTGAAGGTGTATTTTACTGAGAAATTATTTTACTGATAGGGGTTTCACATTGCAGGTGTGTTTTATTGAAATAGAAATCAAACTGAAAGTGTGTTTTACTGAGAGGGGATTCACACTGAAGGTCTATTTTACTGAGAATACATTTTACTGAGAGGGAGTTAAAAACGGAGGTGCGTATAACTGAGAGAGGATTGACACTGAAGGTGGGTTTTACTGAGAGGGGATTCACACTGAAGGTGTGTTTTACAGAGAGGAAATTCATACTGAAGGTGTGTTTTACTGAGAGGGGATTCACACTGAAGTTGTGTTTTACTAAGAATGCATTTTACTGAGAGGGGATTCAAAGTGAAGGTGTATTTTACTGAGAAATCACTTTACTGATAGGGGTTTCACATTGCAGGTGTGTTTTATTGAAATAGAAATCAAACTGAAAGTGTGTTTTACTGAGAGGGGATTCACACTGAAGGTCTATTTTACTGAGAATACATTTTACTGAGAGGGAGTTAAAAACGGAGGTGCGTCTAACTGAGAGGGGATTCACATTGAATTTGTGTTTCACTGAGAGGAGATTCACACTGAAGTTGTGTTTTACTGAGAGGGGATTCACACTGAAGGTGTGTTTTACTGAGAGGTGATTCACACTGAAGGTGTGTTTTACTGAGAAGGGATTCACACTGAAGGTGCATTTCACTAAGAGGGGATTCACACCAAATGTAGTTTTACTGACAGGGAATTCATACTGACGTGTGTTTTACTGAGAAGATATAGACACTAAAGGAGTATTTTAACGAGAATACATGTCAGTGAGAGGGGATTCACATTGCAGGTGTGTTTTACTGAAGTGGAATTCAAACTGAAGGTGTGTTTTACTGAGAATGCATTTTACTGAGAGGGAATTTACAATGAAGGTGCATCTTACTGATTGGGGATTCACATTGAATTTGTGTTTTACTGAGAGGGGATTCACACTGAAGGTGTGTTTTACTGAGAGGGGATTCACACTGAACTTGTGTTTAACTGACAGGGCACTCACACTGAAGGTGTGTTTTACTGAGAGGAAATTCACACTGAAGGTGTGTTTTACAGAAAGGAAATTCACATTGAAGTTGTGTTTTACTAAGAATGCATTTTACTGAGAGGGGATTCAAAGTGAAGGTGTATTTTACTGAGAAATCATTTTACTGGTAGGGGTTTCACATTGCAGGTGTGTTTTACTGAAGTGGAATTCAAACTGAAGGTGTGTTTCACTGAGAATGCATTTTACTGAGTGGGGATTCACACTGAAGGTGTGTTTTACTGAGAGGGGATTCCCACTGAAGGTGTGTTTTACTGAGAGGGGATTCAAACTGAAAGTGTGTTTTACTGAGAGGGGATTCACACTGAAGGTGTGTTTTACTGATAAGTAATTCACACTGAAGGTCTATTTTCCTGAGAATGCATTTTAGTGAGAGGGGATTCAGACTGAAGGTGAGTTTTACTGAGAGGGGATTCACACTGAAGTTGTGTTTTACTAAGAATGCATTTTACTGAGAGGGGATTCAAAGTGAAGGTGTATTTTACTGAGAAATCATTTTACTGATAGGGGTTTCACATTGCAGGTGTGTTTTACTGAAATAGAAATCAAACCGGAAGTGTGTTTTACTGAGAGGGAATTTACAATGAAGGTGCAGCTTGCTGTCTGGGGATTCACATTGAAGTTGTGTTTTACCGAGAAGGGATTCACACTGAAGGTGTGTTTTACTAAGAATGCATATTACTGAGAGGGGATTCACACTGAATGTGTGTTTTACTGAGAGGGGATTCACAGTGAAGTTGTGTTTAACTGAGAGGGGATTCACACTGAAGGTGTGTTTTACTGAGAGGGGACTCACACTGAAGGTGTATTTCACTAAGAGGGGATTCACACTAAAGGTAGTTTTACTGACAGGGAATTCATACTGATGTCTTCTCAGTAAAACACACATACACACTAAAGGAGTATTTTACTGAGAATGCATGTCAGTGGGAGGGGACTAACAGTAAAGGTGTGTTTTACTGAAGTGGAATTCAAACTGAAGGTGTGTTTTACTGAGAATGCATTTTACTGAGAGGGGATTCACACTGAAGGTGTGTTTTACTGAGAGGGGATTCACACTGAAGGTGTGTTTTACCGAGAAGGGATTCACACTGAAGGGGTGTTTTACTGATAAGTAATTCACACTGAAGGTCTATTTTCCTGAGAATGCATTTTACTGAGAGGGGATTCACATTGAAGTTGTGTTTTACTGAGAGGGGATTCACACTGAAGGTGAGTTTTACTGAGAGGGGATTCACACTGAAGGTGTGTTTTACTGAGATTGCAGGAGGGAGGAGGGATTGTGAGAGGGGATTCACACTGAAGGTGAATTTTACTGAGAGGGGATTCACACTGAAGGTGAGTTTTACTGAGAGGGGATTCACACTGAAGGTGTGTTTTACTGAGAGGGGATTCACACTGAAGGTGTGTTTTACTGAGAGGGGATTCACACTGAAGGTGTGTTTTACTGAGAGGGGATTCACACTGAAGGTGTGTTTTACTGAGAGGGGATTCACACTGAAGGTGTATTTCACTAAGAGGGGATTCACACTGAAGGTAGTTTTACTGACAGGGAATTCATACTGACGTGTGTTTTACTGAGAAGATATACACACTAAAGGAATATCTTACTGAGAATGCATGTCAGTGAGAGGGGATTCACATTGCAGGTGTGTTTTACTGAAGTGGAATTCAAACTGAAGGTGTGTTTTACTGAGAATGCATTTTACTGAGAGGGAATTTACAATGAAGGTGCATCTTACTGAGTGGGGATTCACATTGAAGTTGTGTTTTACTGAGAGGGGATTCACACTGAAGGTGTGTTTTACTGAGAGGGGATTCACACTGAAGGTGTGTTTTACTGAGAGGGGATTCACACTGAAGGTGTGTTTTACTGAGAGGGGATTCACACTGAAGGTGTGTTTTACGGAGAGGAAATTCACACTGAAGGTGTGTTTTACTGAGAATACATTTTACTGAGAGGGGACTCACAGTGAAGGTGTATTTTACTGACAAATCATTTTACTGATAGGGGATTCACATTGCAGGTGTGTTTTACTGAAGTGGAATTCAAACTGAAGGTGTGTTTTACTGAGAATGCATTTTACTGAGAGGGGATTCACACTGAAGGTGTGTTTTACTGAGAGGGGATTCACACTGAAGGTGTGTTTTACTGAGAGGGGATTCACACTGAAGGTGTGTTTTACTGAAAGGGGATTCACACTGAAGTTGTGTTTTACTAAGAATGCATTTTACTGAGAGGGGATTCAAAGTGAAGGTGTATTTTACTGAGAAATCATTTTACTGATAGGGGTTTCACATTGCAGGTGTGTTTTACTGAAATAGAAATCAAACCGGAAGTGTGTTTTACTGAGAGGGAATTTACAATGAAGGTGCAGCTTGCAGTCTGGGGATTCACATTGAAGTTGTGTTTTACCGAGACGGGATTCACACTGAAGGTGTGTTTTACTAAGAATGCATATTACTGAGAGGGGATTCACACTGAAGGTGTATTTTACTGAGAGGGGATTCACACTGAAGGTGTGTTTTACTGAGAGGGGATTCACACTGAAGGTGTGTTTTACTGAGAGGGGATTCACACTGAAGGTGTGTTTTACTGAGAGGGAATTCACACTGAAGGTCTGTTTTCCTGAGATTGCAGGAGGGGGGAGGGATTGTGAGAGGGGATTCACACTGAAGGTGAATTTTACTGAGTGGGGATTCACACTGAAGGTGTGTTTTACTGAGAGGGGATTCACACTGAAGGTGTGTTTTACTGAGAGGGGATTCACACTGAAGGTGTGTTTTACTGAGAGGGGATTCACACTGAAGGTGTGTTTTACTGAGAGGGGATTCACACTGAAGGTGTGTTTTACTAAGAATGCATTTTACTGAGAGGGGATTCACAGTGAAGGTGTATTTTACTGACAAATCATTTTACTGAGAGGGGATTCACATTGCAGGTGTGTTTTACTGAAGTGGAATTCAAACTGAAGGTGTGTTTTACTGAGAATGCATTTTACTGAGAGGGGATTCACACTGAAGGTGTGTTTTACTGAGAGGGGATTCACACTGAAGGTGTGTTTTACTGAGAGGGGATTCACACTGAAGGTGTGTTTTACTGAGAGGGGATTCACACTGAAGGTGTGTTTTACTGATAAGTAATTCACACTGAAGGTCTATTTTCCTGAGAATGCATTTTAGTGAGAGGGGATTCACACTGAAGGTGAGTTTTACTGAGAGGGGATTCACACTGAAGTTGTGTTTTACTAAGAATGCATTTTACTGAGAGGGGATTCAAAGTGAAGGTGTATTTTACTGAGAAATCACTTTACTGATAGGGGTTTCACATTGCAGGTGTGTTTTACTGAAATAGAAATCAAACTGGAGGTGTGTTTTACTGAGAGGGAATTTACAATGAAGGTGCAGCTTGCTGTCTGGGGATTCACATTGAAGTTGTGTTTTACCGAGAAGGGATTCACACTGAAGGTGTGTTTTACTGAGAATGCATATTACTAAGAGGGGCTTTACACTGAATGTGTATATTACTGAGAGAGTATTCACACTGAAGGTGTGTTTTACTGAGAGGGGATTCACACTGAAGGTGTGTTTTACTGAGAGGGGATTCACACTGAAGGTGTATTTCACTAAGAGGGGATTCACACTAAAGGTAGTTTTACTGACAGGGAATTCATACTGATGTCTGTTTTACTGAGAAGACATACACACTAAAGGAGTATTTTACTGAGAATGCATGTCAGTGGGAGGGGATTCACAGTGAAGGTGTGTTTTACTGAGAGCGGATTCATACTGAAGGTGTGTTTTACTGAGAATGCATTTTACTGAGAGGGGATTCACAGTGAAGGTGTGTTTTACTGAGAGGGGATTCACACTGAAGGTGTGTTTTACTGAGAGGGGATTCACACTGAAGGTGTGTTTTACTGATAAGTAATTCACACGGAAGGTCTATTTTCCTGAGAATGCATTTTAGTGAGAGGGGATTCACACTGAAGGTGTGTTTTACTGAGAGGGGATTCACACTGAAGGTGTGTTTTACTGAGAGGGGATTCACACTGAAGGTCTGTTTTCCTGAGATTGCAGGAGGGGGGAGGGATTGTGAGAGGGGATTCACACTGAAGGTGAATTTTACTGAGAGGGGATTCACACTGAAGGTGTGTTTTACTGAGAGGGGATTCACACTGAAGGTGTGTTTTACTGAGAGGGGATTCACACTGAAAGTGTGTTTTACTGAGAGGGGATTCACACTGAAGGTGTGTTTTACAGAGAGGAAATTCACACTGAAGTTGTGTTTTACTAAGAATGCATTTTACTGAGAGGGGACTCACAGTGAAGGTGTATTTTACTGACAAATCATTTTACTGAGAGGGGATTCACATTGCAGGTGTGTTTTACTGAAGTGGAATTCAAACTGAAGGTGTGTTTTACTGAGAATGCATTTTACTGAGAGGGGATTCACACTGAAGGTGTGTTTTACTGAGAGGGGATTCACACTGAAGGTGTGTTTTACTGAGAGGGGATTCACACTGAAAGTGTGTTTTACTGAGAGGGGATTCACACTGAAGGTGTGTTTTACTGATAAGTAATTCACACTGAAGGTCTATTTTCCTGAGAATGCATTTTAGTGAGAGGGGATTCACACTGAAGGTGAGTTTTACTGAGAGGGGATTCACACTGAAGTTGTGTTTTTACTAAGAATGCATTTTACTGAGAGGGGATTCAAAGTGAAGGTGTATTTTACTGGAAATCACTTTACTGATAGGGGTTTCACATTGCAGGTGTGTTTTACTGAAATAGAAATCAAACTGGAAGTGTGTTTTACTGAGAGGGAATTTACAATGAAGGTGCAGCTTACTGTCTGGGGATTCACATTGAAGTTGTGTTTTACTGAGAGGGGATTCCCACTGAATGTGTGTTTTACTAAGAATGCATATTACGAAGAGGGGATTCACACTGAATGTGTGTCTTACTGAGAGGGGATTCACAGTGAAGTTGTGTTTAACTGAGAGGGGATTCACACTGAAGGTGTGTTTTACTGAGAGGGGATTCACACTGAAGGTGTATTTCACTAAGAGGGGATTCACACTAAAGGTAGTTTTACTGACAGGGAATTCATACTGATGTCTGTTTTACTGAGAAGACATACACACTAAAGGAGTATTTTACTGAGAATGCATGTCAGTGGGAGAGGATTCACAGTGAAGGTGTGTTTTACTGAGAGCGGATTCATACTGAAGGTGTTTTTTTACTGAGAATGCATTTTACTGAGAGGGGATTCACAGTTGAGGTGTGTATTACTGAGAGGGGATTCACACTGAAGGTGTGTTTTACTGATAAGTAATTCACACGGAAGGTCTATTTTCCTGAGAATGCCTTTCAGTGAGAGGGGATTCATACTGAAGGTGACACTAAAGGAGTATTTTACTGAGAATGCATGTCAGTGAAAGGGGATTCACAGTGAAGATGTGTTTTACTGAGAAGGGATTCACACTGAAGGGGTGTTTTACTGAGAGGGGATTCCCACTGAAGGTGTGTTTTACTGATAAGTAATTCACACTGAAGGTCTATTTTCCTGAGAATGCATTTTAGTGAGAGGGGATTCACACTGAAGGTGAGTTTTACTGAGTGGGGATTCACACTGAAGGTGTGTTTTACTGTGAGGGGATTCACAGTGAAGTTGTGTTTTACTGAGAGGGGATTCACACTGAAGGTGTGTTTTACTGAGAGGGGATTCAAACTAAAAGTGTGTTATACTGAGAGGGGATTCACACTGAAGGTGTGTTTTACTGAGAGGGGATTCACACTGAAGGTGTGTTTTACTGAGAGGGGATTCACACTGAAGGTGTGTTTTACTGAGAATGCATTTTACTGAGAGGGAATTTACAATGAAGGTGCATCTTACTGTGTGGGGATTCACATTGAAGTTGTGTTTTACTGAGAGGGGATTCACACTGAAGGTGTGTTTTACTGAGAGGGGATTCACACTGAAGGTGTGTTTTACTGAGAGGGGATTCACACTGAAGGTGTGTTTTACTGAGAGGGGATTCACACTGAAGGTGTGTTTTACTGATAAGTAATTCACACGGAAGGTCTATTTTCTTGAGAATGCATTTTAGTGAGAGGGGATTCACACTGAAGGTGAGTTTTACTGAGAGGGGATTCACACTGAAGGTGTGTTTTACAGAGAGGAAATTCACACTGAAGGTGTGTTTTACTGAAAGGGGATTCACACTGAAGTTGTGTTTTACTAAGAATGCATTTTACTGAGAGGGGATTCAAAGTGAAGGTGTATTTTACTGAGAAATCACTTTACTGATAGGGGTTTCACATTGCAGGTGTGTTTTACTGAAATAGAAATCAAACTGAAAGTGTGTTTTACTGAGAGGGGATTCACACTGAAGGTCTATTTTACTGAGAATACATTTTACTGAGAGGGAGTTAAAAACGGAGGTGCGTCTAACTGAGAGAGGATTGACACTGAAGGTGTGTTTTACTGAGAGGGGATTCACACTGAAGGTGTGTTTTACTGAGAGGGGATTCACACTGAAGGTGTGTTTTACTGAGAATGCATTTTACTGAGAGGGGACTCACAGTGAAGGTGTATTTTACTGACAAATCATTTTACTGAGAGGGGATTCACATTGCAGGTGTGTTTTATTGAAGGGAATTCAAACTGAAAGTGTGTTTTACTGAGAGGGGATTCACACTGAAGGTCTATTTTACTGAGAATCGTTTTACTTTAAACGACTTACTGAGAGAGGATTACACTGAAGGTGGTTTTACTGAGAGGGGATTCACACTGAAGGTGTGTTTTACTGAAAGGGGATTCACACTGAAGTTGTGTTTTTACTAAGAATGCATTTTACTGAGAGGGGATTCAAAGTGAAGGTGTATTTTACTGGAAATCACTTTACTGATAGGGGTTTCACATTGCAGGTGTGTTTTACTGAAATTGAAATCAAACTGAAAGTGTGTTTTACTGAGAGGGGATTCACACTGAAGGTGTGTTTTACTGAGAATGCATTTTAATGAGAGGGAGTTAACAACGAAGGTGCGTCTAACTGAGAGGGGATTCACATTGAATTTCTGTTTCACTGAGAGGAGATTCACACTGAAGTTGTGTTTTACTGAGAGGGGATTCACACTGAAGGTGTGTTTTACTGAGAGGGGATTCACACTGAAGGTGTGTTTTACTGAGAGGGGATTCACACTGAAGGTGCATTTCACTAAGAGGGGATTCACACCAAAGGTAGTTTTACTGACAGGGAATTCATTCTGACGTGTGTTTTTCTGAGAAGATATACACACTAAAGGAGTATTTTACCAAGAATACATGTCAGTGAGAGGGGATTCACATTGCAGGTGTGTTTTACTGAAGTGGAATTCAAACTGAAGGTGTGTTTTACTGAGAATGCATTTTACTGAGAGGGAAATTACAATGTACGTGCATCTTACTGTGTGGGGATTCACATTGAAGTTGTGTTTTACTGAGAGCAGATTCACACTGAAGGTGTGTTTTACTGAGAGGGGATTCACACTGAACTTGTGTTTAACTGACAGGGCACTCACACTGAAGGTGTGTTTTACTGAGAGGGGGTTCACACTGAAGGTGTGTTTTACAGAAAGGAAATTCACATTGAAGTTGTGTTTTACTAAGAATGCATTTTACTGAGAGGGGATTCACACTGAAGGTGTGTTTTACTGAGAGGTGATTCACACTGAAGGTGTGTTTTACTGAGAGGGGATTCACACTGAAGGTGTATTTCACTAAGAGGGGATTCACACTAAAGGTAGTTTTACTGACAGGGAATTCATACTGATGTGCGTTTTACTGAGAAGACATACACACTAAAGGAGTATTTTACTGAGAATGCATGTCAGTGGGAGGGGATTCACAGTGAAGGTGTGTTTTACTGAGAGTGGAATTCAAACTGAAGGTGTGTTTTACTGAGAATGCATTTTACTGAGAGGGAATTTACAATGAAGGTGCATCTTACTGATTGGGGATTCACATTGAATTTGTGTTTTACTGAGAGGGGATTCACAATGAAGGTGTGTTTTACTGAGTGGGGATTCACACTGAAATTATGTTTAACTGAGAGGGGATTCACAGTGAAGGTGTGTTTTACTGAGAGAGGATTCATACTGAAGGTGTGTTTTACTGAATTGGAATTCAAACTGAAGGTGTGCTTTACTGAGAATGCATTTTACTGAGAGGGGATTCACACTGAAGGTGTGCTTTACTGAGAGGGGATTCACAGTGAAGGTGTATTTTACTGAGAGGGGATTCACACTGAAGGTGTATTTCACTAAGAGGGGATTCACACTAAAGGTAGTTTTACTGACAGGGAATTCATACTGACGTCTGTTTTACTGAGAAGACATACACACTAAAGGAAAATTTTACTGAGAATGCATGTCAGTGAAAGGGGATTCACAGTGAAGGTGTGTTTTACTGAAGTGGAATTCAAACTGAAGGTGTGTTTTACTGAGAATGCATTTTACTGAGAGGGAATTTACAATGAAGGTGCATCTTACTGAGTGGGGATTCACATTGAAGTTGTGTTTTACTGAGAGGGGATTCACACTGAAGGTGTGTTTTACTGAGAGGGGATTCACACTGAAGTTGTGTTTAACTGAGAGGGGATTCACACTGAAGGTGTGTTTTACTGAAGTGGAATTCAAACTGAAGGTGTGTTTTACTGAGAATGCATTTTACTGAGAGGGAATTTAGAATGTACATGCATCTTACAGTGTGGGGATTCACACTGAAGTTGTGTTTTACTGAGAGGGGATTCACACTGAAGGTGTGTTTTACTGATAAGTAATTCACACTGAAGGTCTATTTTCCTGAGAATGCATTTTACTGAGAGGGGATTCACACTGAAGTTGTGTTTTACTGAGAGGGGATTCACACTGAAGGTGTGTTTTACTGATAAGTAATTCACACGGAAGGTCTATTTTCGTGAGAATGCCTTTCAGTGAGAGGGGATTCATACTGAAGGTGACACAAAAGGAGTATTTTACTGAGAATGCATGTCAGTGAAAGGGGATTCACAGTGAAGGTGTGTTTCACTGAGAAGGGATTCACACTGAAGGGGTGTTTTACTGAGAGGGGATTCACACTGAAGGTGTGTTTTACTGATAAGTAATTCACACTGAAGGTCTATTTTCCTGAGAATGCATTTTAGTGAGAGGGGATTAAGACAGCAGGTGAGTTTTACTGAGAGGGATTTCACACTGAAGGTGAGTTTTACTGAGAGGGGATTCACATTGAAGTTGTGTTTTACTGAGAGGGGATTCACACTGAAGGTGTGTTTTACTGAGAGGGGATTCACACTGAAGGTGTGTTTTACTGAGAGGGGATTCACACTGAAGGTGTGTTTTACTGAGAGGGGATTCACACTGAAGGTGTGTTTTACTGATAGGTAATTCACACTGAAGGTGTATTTTCCTGAGAATGCATTTTAGTGAGAGGGGATTCACACTGAAGGTGTGTTTTACTGAGAGGGGATTCACACTGAAGGTGTGTTTTACTGAGAGGGGATTCACACTGAAGGTGTGTTTTACTGAAGTGGGATTCAAACTGAAGGTGTGTTTTACTGAGAATGCATTTTACTGAGAGGGAATTTACAATGTACGTGCATCTTACTGTGTGGGGATTCACATTGAAGTTGTGTTTTACTGAGAGGGGATTCACACTGAAGGTGTGTTTTACTGAGAGGGGATTCACACTGAAGTTGTGTTTTACTGAGAGGGGATTCACACTGAAGGTGTGTTTTACCGAGAGGGGATTCACACTGAAGGTGTGTTTTACTGATAAGTAATTCACACTGAAGGTCTATTTTCCTGAGAATGCATTTCAGTGAGAGGGGATTCACACTGAAGGTGAGTTTTACTGAGAGGGGATTCACACTGAAGGTGTGTTTTACTGAGAGGGGATTCACACTGAAGGTGTGTTTTACTGAGAGGGGATTCACACTGAAGTTGTGTTTTACTAAGAATGCATTTTACTGAGAGGGGATTCAAAGTGAAGGTGTATTTTACTGGAAATCACTTTACTGATAGGGGTTTCACATTGCAGGTGTGTTTTATTGAAATAGAAATCAAGCTGAAAGTGTGTTTTACTGAGAGGGGATTCACACTGAAGGTCTATTTTACTGAGAATGCATTTTAATGAGAGGGAGTTAACAACGAAGGTGCGTCTAACTGAGAGGGGATTCACACTGAAGGTGTGTTTTACTGAGAGGGGATTCACACTGAAGGTGTGTTTTACTGAGAGGGGATTCACACTGAAGGTGTGTTTTACTGAGAGGGGATTCACACTGAAGGTGTGTTTTACTGAGAGGGGATTCACACTGAAGGTGTATTTCACTAAGAGGGGATTCACACTAAAGGTAGTTTTACTGACAGGGAATTCATACTGATGTGTGTTTTACTGAGAAGACATACACACTAAAGGAGTATTTTACTGAGAATGCATGTCAGTGAGAGGGGATTCACATTGCAGGTGTGTTTTACTGAAGTGGAATTCAAACTGAAGGTGTGTTTTACTGAGAATGCATTTTACTGAGAGGGAATTTACAATGAAGGTGCATCTTACTGAGAGGGGATTCACATTGAAGTTGTGTTTTACTGAGAGGGGATTCACACTGAAGGTGTGTTTTACTGAGAGGGGATTCACACTGAAGGTGTGTTTAACTGAGAGGGGATTCACACTGAAGGTGTGTTTTACTGATAAGTAATTCACACTGAAGGTCTATTTTCCTGAGAATGCATTTTAGTGAGAGGGGATTCACACTGAAGGTGTGTTTTACTGAGAGGGGATTCACACTGAAGGTGTGTTTTACTGAGAGGGGATTCACACTGAAGGTGTGTTTTACTGAGAGGGGATTCACACTGAAGGTGTGTTTTGCTGAGAAGACAGACACAGTAAAGGAGTATTTTACTGAGAATGCATGTCAGTGGGATGGGATTCACAGTGAAGGTGTGTTTTACTGAGAGCGGATTCATAGTGAAGGTGTGTTTCACTGAGGGGATTCACATTGCAGCTGTGTTTTACTGAAGTGGAATTCTAACTGAAGGTGTGTTTTACTGAGAATGCATTTTACTGAGAGGGTATTCACACTGAAGGTGTGTTTTACTGAGAGGGGATTCACACTGAAGGTGTGTTTTACTGAGAGGGGATTCACACTGAAGGTGTGTTTTACTGATAAGTAATTCACACTGAAGGTCTATTTTCCTGAGAATGCATTTTAGTGAGAGGGGATTCACACTGAAGGTGAGTTTTACTGAGAGGGGATTCACACTGAAGGTGTGTTTTACTGATAAGTAATTCACACTGAAGGTCTATTTTCCTGAGAATGCATTTTACTGAGAGGGGATTCACACTGAAGGTGTGTTTTACTGAGAGGGGATTCACACTGAAGGTCTATTTTACTGAGAATGCATTTTACTGAGAGGGGATTCAAAACGAAGGTACGTCTAACTGAGAGGGGATTCCCACTGAAGGTGTGTTTTACTGAGATGGGATTTACACTGAAGGTGTGGAGAGGGATTCACACTGAAGGTGTGTTTTACTGATAAGTAATTGAAGGTCTATTTTCCTGTGAATGCATTTTACTGAGAGGGGATTTACACTGAAGGTGTGTTTTACTGAGAGGGGATTCACACTGAAGGTGTGTTTTACTGAGAGGGGATTCACACTAAAGGTAGTTTTACTGACAGCGAATTCATACTGACGTGTGTTTTACTGAGAAGACATACACACTAAAGGAATATTTTACTGAGAATGCATGTCAGTGAAAGGGGATTCACAGTGAAGGTGTGTTTTACTGAGAGGGGATTCACAGTGAAGGTGTATTTTACTGACAAATCATTTTACTGAGAGGGGATTCACATTGCAGGTGTGTTTTACTGAAGTGGAATTCACACTGAAGGTGTGTTTTACTGAGAGGGGATTCACACTGAAGGTGTGTTTTACTGAGAGGAAATTCACACTGAAGGTGTGTTTTACTGAAAGGGGATTCACACTGAAGTTGTGTTTTACTAAGAATGCATTTTACTGAGAGGGGATTCAAAGTGAAGGTGTATTTTACTGGAAATCACTTTACTGATAGGGGTTTCACATTGCAGGTGTGTTTTACTGAAATTGAAATCAAACTTGTGATGTGTTTTACTGAGAATGCATTTTAATGAGAGGGAGTTAACAACGAAGTTGCGTCTAACTGTGAGGGGATCCACACTGAAGGTGTATTTCACTAAGAGGGGATTCACACTAAAGGTAGTTTTACTGACAGGGAATTCATACTGATGTGTGTTTTACTGAGAAGACATACACACTAAAGGAGTATTTTACTGAGAATGCATGTCAGTGGGAGGGGATTCACAGTGAAGGTGTGTTTTACTGAGAGGGGATTCACACTGAAGGTGTGTTTTATTGTGAGGGGATTCACACTGAAGGTGTGTTTTACTGAGAATGCATATTTCTGAGAGGGTATTCACAATGAGGGCATGTTTTAGTGAGTGGGTATTCACATTGAAGGTGTGTTTTACTGAGAGGGGAGTCACACTGAAGGTGATTTTACTGAGAAGGATTCGCACTGAAGGTGTGTTTTACTGAGCATGTATTTTCCTGCGAGAGGATTTACATAGAGACTGTGCTTTACTGACATTTGAATTCAAACTGGATCTTGCTGACAGCTGGTTATCTTAGCGATGGGATTCACTCTGCATTGGTGGTCGTCTGCATTGAGGGCAGCTGATTGGGAGGTATGTATTGGTGGGAGACTATCTCTCCTATCCCCGTACTAACCTGATGGTCATCCGGCCCAGCTGTTGTGGAAGTCCACCAATGAACACATGGACCGGACTGTGTTTAACTGTACAGTTTATTTTTGATGTTTGACACTCAAATTACAAAAATGACGTGGATTAACGTCACTGTACACATCAAGCTCGTGAAACACACCAGAACATCTACTCACTAGCACAGGACGTAGAGACTAGCACAGCTTAACAGACGTCCAAATGATAAAACCAAAACCAGGGAAAGGGGTTTTTGGGAGGGAGGATTGGGGTGGGGAGCAGAGGGGCAGGAAAATGAGTGGAAAGGAGGGTGGAAGTGATGGGGTGAGTGGAGCGGAGGTGTGGGGAAGAGAGGGAAATTGTGGGGAGAGGAAGTGAGTTGGGTTGGGAGGTGAGGGTCAGTAGTGGTCGGGAGGTGAGGGATTGTGGGGGTGGAAGGTGAGTGGTAGGGAGGGGAGCAGATGAGAGATAGGCATCAATGAAGGGTGGCCGTGTTGTGGGAGGAGGAAGAGGGTTGTTGTGTAAGTGAGGGAATTGAGGAGTCACTGAGGAGAGGGAAGGGTGTCAGTGAGATGGGGAGTGAGGGGGCTTCGGGAAGAGTTCAGGGGGATGTGGGATGTTTTGTCAGTGGGAGACAGATGCAGAACCCAGACCTGAACTGGGACCCTGGTGCAGACAGACCTGGGGCAGCCCATACTGTGCCCGGAGAAGGTTGGAGAAGAAGAGTGTTTAATGGTACAGATACCCTTCTTCCCCATCCTACCCTTCATTTCCACTGGAGCGGTGGGAGCCTGAGCCCTGTTACCACGGTGAACCTAGAGCTGTGAGAGCTTGGGCCCTGTTACCGTGGTGGGCCAAGGGCTGGGGCCAGAGAAAGGCCAATCCCACAACAAACGACAGTGGGGCCCAGTCAGCTGAACCCATGTCAGATGGGCAGGAATCCAGTCCACAGGCAGCAGTGAGGGTTCAGCTGACCACAGTAGTGCTGGACCATGATGTCTCACTGAGTGGAGCAACGGATGGCAAGGTGGGGAGGTGCTCAGGGAAGGGGAGCTGAGCGAATGTGTAGGGTGGGGGGAATCGATGATGGAACTGGAATGTAGGGAGAGGGGTTGAGGGAGTGGACCAGGCTGAGTCGGGGAGACTAAGCTGGGTAGGAGAAAGGGCAAATCCATTGCAGGAGTGAGGGTCAGTGACAGGTAGGGGGTGTTAAGAATGGGGATAGCGACCGGTGGGATGCTGTTGGGACTGGGGTCAGCGCTGTCAGGGGAGCGTTTGGATAGTTCAGTGTCTGGGAAGTCGCTAATGGTGGGGATGGAGATCGGTGACGGGTGGGCTGTTAGTGGGATTGGTGTGAGATGTGTGGGAGTGAGGGTGTGTGTCAGTGGCGATGTGTGTGTACGTGACGAGAGTGTGTCAGTGATGGTGTGTGTGTATGTGTGAGAGAGAGACAGTGTTGTGTATCAGTGGCATGTGTGTGTGTTTGTGTGACAGGGGTTGTGTGTGTGAGTGACGATGTGTTTGTGTGTGTTATGTGCGTGTGTGCCAGTGACAGGGTGTGTGTTTGTGCCTCAGTGACAGTAACGGGTTGTGTCAGCGATGGGGCAATCTGTGTGTCAATGGCAGAGTGTGTCAGTGATGTGTGTGAGAGCAGTGCTTGTGTGGCAGTGACAGGGGTGTGTAAGTGTGTCAGTGATGGAGGTTGATGCAGTGGCGGGGGTCAATGATGATGAGGGGTCGGTGATGGGGCATGAGGGTGACAAACGGCAGAGAAAAGATTGCTCTACAAAGACGTACAGAAATACAGACAGACAGTTTCTCATCGCCTACATCTACTGGTGTCCCCAGCACAGGGTGCTCTCAGTACAGGGATCAAACAAGATACAGAACATTACAAAGCTAAACCCAGGACGATATAATAAAATATACAATTTCACTTTGGATAGCTGAGGTCAAAGGTTAAAGTTCACTTTGGCTGGGTAATTGGATTTAAACACTGAAGGTAGTGGAGTTGTGGATTTGAAGTTTCTTTGGTTTTATTCCGCAAGAAAAGCGTTTTCATTACATTTTCATTTATTTAACACTTTGTTTCTAGCTTTGGGTTAGAGCTGTGTACAGGTCAGTGCTCCCGCTGAACGGCGGTAGGGGCATTGTACCATGGCCTCTCTCCTTCATCCCCATTGCTGACCACGTCCCTCAGTCCTCTCAACCTCTCCTTCCACGTCCTGCCCCCTTGTGGCCTTTCTCTGTGCATTACCTTGCCCTCTGTCCTCTCAGCCATTTTTGTCTGCCCTCTCTTCTTCCTCTCCCCCAGCCCCCCTCCCACAATATACTCTGCTCTCCCACTCTCCCCCACTTGCCTCACCCCTGTGCTCTCTCTTCCCCGTCTCATCCCTGGCTCTTACCCCTTCTGGCTCTCCTCACCTCTATCCTTCATCACTCCTCTGTATGCCAGCAGCTGTCCACTCAGTTTGTCGTCTTCGCATGCTTTCTTGTGGCCTCCTATCCCCCACCCAATCCCCACTAGCGCACTATATCTGAATCTGGTGTCTTCTCACCCCGACCCCTGTTCTCACTCTCTCTGCCCTCTCCCCCTCCTCTGTTCTCCCTCAGTACCCTCTTTCCCCTCCTCTCTTCTCCCTCTCTGCTCCCTTCCCTCCTCTCTATGCCCTCTTCCTCCTCCTCTTCTCCCTCTCTTCTCCCTCCCCTCCTCCTCTTCTCCCTCCCCCTCCTCTCTGCCCCTCCCCTCCCTTCTCCCTTCCCCTCCTCTCTTCTCCCTCGCTGCTCCCTTCCCCCTCTTCTCTTCACCCTTCCCCTCCTCTCCTCACTCTCTTCACCTTCACCCTTCTCCTCCTCTCCTCCCTCTCTTCACCCTTCCCCTCCTCTCCTCCCTCTCTTCACCCTTCCCCTCCTCTCTGCCTCTTCTCCCTCCTCTCTTCTCCCTCTGCTACACTATGTCTGCCACAAGATTTTCACCTGAGTCATCTTGTCTCTCCTGAGGTTCCTGCCACCTTAAACCATTCTTCACCTGGACTCTGAGCTGGGACTGAGCATGTCTGGACTGGCAGCACACCACCCCTTCTCTCCTCCCCCAACCCCCCCCCCGCCACCCACCGTCCCGTGAGCTGGAATCCTGCCCCAGTCCTTCCCGGTGCTGGTGTAGTGGAGGGCCGGAGTCTTGGCCCCACCTGAGCCCCCCGTTCAGCAGGACCCATTGCCCTGGAGTGCATAAATGCGAATCACCCAGCTAGGAGCAGTGCCCTCCTCATCAGTGTAGGTGCCAGCAATCACCTGTGCCCGCTTGCTGCTGAACTGCAGCGGGCACTCACTCGATGCCCTCACCAGCAGAGGGTCCCTAGGCAGCAGCTCTGGGTCAGCCCACGTGAGTGGAGGGTGGGGGTCTGCCCCACTCCCCCCCCCCCCGGGAGAGGCAGGCTGGGTTTTGCCTCACCTCGGGCTTGTCGCCTTCCCTCACCCGTCCTGCTGAGTAGCAGGAGTCGAGGCTGGCCTTCCGGCCTCCAGGTCACCCTGTCCACAGGCTAAACCAGAGCTGGCACCTTCGGGAGCCTGGGCAGGAAGCTGGGTACCACACACCCTCCCCCACCCCTCCATCCTCCCTCCCTCCCACCCACCCACCCACCCCTACCCCGTCCAACAACCAGGTACCACAGTTGCCCTGTCTTTGGTTGTAGAAAAAGTCAGCAAGCTTTTCTTTGTATATTTTGTTTCCCAGAACAAGCTGTTGGGAACATAAGTCTTTGCCCAGGTATACTGGCGATGTAACCTTTGGTAAGTTCCTTTCGAGGTTTGTTTGATTTACGTTTAAAGTGTTTTTCTGTTTGGTTACTGGTTTGAGGGAAGCATTAAGACACTTGCAGTGTGACCTGCCGCCCACAGAGACTGGAGAGATTTCCGGTGTCCAGAAATCACAAGCGACCGCACAAGATCAGAGCACAGCACAGCATCAGTCGGGGACCCTGTTTCACGGAGAGGCTGCTCTCCTGACATACCCAGGCTGCCTCGTACAATCTGTTGGGAAGAATGTGGTGGCCACTGGAGAAGGGACTGAACAGTACCCAGACAGCGACAGAGCTTCACTAATTACTGCTTAGCCTCCTCAAGTCCTAGCCAAACCCACCCTCAACAACGTCTTCTCACCCTTCGCTCTTTCTAATCTGGATCCCACTGGATTCCCGCACTCCTGAATTTGGGCGACACTCAAACCTTCCAGTTCCAAAATATAGATCTTGTTCTCTGTCTCTGGATCGAATAAGGAAATCACAAACAAGAGAAAATCTGCAGACGCTGGAAATCCAGGCCAAACACACAAAATGCCGGAGGAATTCCGCAGGCCAGGCAGCATCCATGGAAAAAAGCACAGTTGACGTTTCGGGTCGAGACTTCATCAGGACTCTTTTCCATAGATGCTGCCTGGCCTGCTGAGTTCCCCTGGCATTCTGTGTGCATTGCGTGAATGAGGAAATGTTGCTTTCTGTGTGAAATGCCATTCGTGCTTATGTCTATTTGGTTAACACTGGATGCACTTTAATATCTGTCTCTCTTCTGACTTGCATTTCGAGTGCTCTCCTCTTCCTCTCTCACTCTCTGGATTACACCAGAGCCTCCTCTGTTCTTCTTTCTGGATCACACTGTATTCCGTATTCTCCCTCTCGTTAACGCTACATTTACTGTTCTCTTCCTGGATACTCTTCTCTGGGCGATGCTGCGTGCTCTGTACTCCCTCTGGAACACACTGGATAATCTTCTCCTTTCTTTGGGTTTTACTGGATTCTTTCCAAATTACATTGAATGCTTCCTCTCCCCCTCTTTCTTTCTGAATTACACTGGACACTTTACTTATATCTTTGGAATTATTTTCTGCCTGGGTTACAATGGATGTGTTCTTTCTCCTCCCCCCCCCCTCCCCCCGGCTTGCAAGGCACACTGTCCAGAGGCATTTTGTAAAAGCATTCCTCTATAGGTTTTGCAATCGAATGGGTTCCTCAGCCCCCCTGTGCCCTGCAGACCCTGGGTGGAAGAGGTAGCTGAGAGCGCCACCAGCCCCAGCCCTGTCACCCCAGCACTGGTGGTCAGTCGGGGCCAGCAGCCGGGCACAGGGCAGTCGGTGCAGTACACCCGGACTGCCTTCACTTGCTGCCTGACCAGGGTTCCTATGCTGTGCTGTGCTTAAACCTGTGCTGTCTTTATTTGGTTCATCAAAGTACATGAGGTATATGACGGGCTATCTCCCTACCGCCAGGGTGGTTTCTTGGCGCATTCGTTCCTCAGGGGATCCACGGTTTATTTGGCTGTGTTTATTTCAAACTCTTTTTATGTGCACATTTTTGGCCGGGACAATCTTCACTCAGCACTGGGTTAAACCCGTAGACCTTGTAACCCTGGGAAAAGACCCCCGTGAGCAGGGTAATCACCCCTGCAGCCCACCCCTCCCAAAACAAAGCCCCCCTGGACCTTGGCACAAGATGGAGTCTAACTGCCCTGGACCAGGGTGGAACCTCGGGGCCCAGACCAGAGAGACTTCCACAGGACAGTTTCTCCTCAGCTCATTTCCCCCCGCCCTGGAGAGATCCTGTGCAGGACAACTTGAGGTGCATTTGCTCCTGTGCCAGAAACCCCATCCAAGTTCCAAAATAAGGCCCCTCCCTAATGAAGGTAGGAGCCCTGGACAGGGATAAGTTTCCCCAGATAAATCCAGTGAATCTCAGTGAACAATAAGAGCCACCCATTATGTTAATTAATAGTAAAGACATGTTTCAGCACAACGGTTATATTAACAGTAGTAATGCTGGTGAATACTGATGATTCTGACCAATATTGGTGGTGTCCACCGCCTCCAAAGGCCATGGATAAAGATGCTGAGGCTGAGATTCACTGGGAGCTATCTGGGCCACTGGGTGGAGCCCGGTGCTGAGTGAGGCAATTAGGGTCGACCAGGCTGAGAACTCAGCCTTGATCAGATCCCCACAGCAAGAGCTGCAGCAGGGATTTTTTTTTTGGTATTTCTGTGCATCAGGAATGCGCTGTCAACCACCAGCTGGTTAATGTGGAGATAGGAGAATTTTTGGTCTAAAGTCAAGTTTCTTTTGTTTTTTATACATATGCAATAAAAGCCGAACATAGATTTCTTCTATAAAAACTATTTAGCTAAACAGATACATTCCATCTAAAGTAGGTGAGGATCACTTCAATTCCAGGTGTAAAAGGGGTTTAAAGGGAGTGAGGAGGGGCTGGGCTCCCTTGCTCCCCTGCACACACTCTCCTAAAGCTGTACTCACGTACACGCTGGTTCACGCTCCTGTGTACACACTGGTCCACACACTCATTAACAGACTGTTTCACACATTGGTGTATGCAGGGCTTCATACAGTAGTCCCACACGCTTGTGTACACAGATTCACACACTCATCCGCACACTCCTATGCAGTCACATACACTTTGGATCATAAACAGACACAAACTCGCTCAAGCCCAGGGTACGTGTTAGTTCGTCCAGTTGCCTAGAATCTGGCCCACACGCCCAGTGTGCACGCTGGTCCACACACTCACGTGCACACGAGTGTATGCACTCGCTCGCACACTACAGTAGAAACCTGAGCTCACACACGTTTGTACAGCTAGGCTAACACTATACTGTGTACACCTGGGCTCACGCACCACGGTGTACACCTGGATTCACAGATGAAGGTGTACACCTGGATTCACACACTACAGTGTACACACTGGTTCACAGTCTAGAGTTAAACACCTGAAATCAGAAAGCGGGAAGCGAAAAGCGAAACTGAGGTCAGAGATTCGGGGATCAGGATGGGAGCTGGTGGCCCCCTCTCCACCCCTCCCCCACTTCCTGTTTAGTCCCATCCCGTCGAAATGGCCCACTCCTCCTCTCAACATTACTTTGGTTTTATCTTTGTTTCATTACTAAATACATCTCGGAGGAAAGCCAGGGTTTGTTTGTGAGGACGGGAAGACCCGGGGGCAGAGAGAGAGGAGGGTTTCCCACTGCAACCCGACCCTGGCTATGAGGTATATAGGAGCAGGGACACCGCCGTCTCCCACTCATATCTAATTAAAACCCACGGTTGTTTTAATTGAAGTATTCAAATGCCGGAGAAACATTTTTAAAAAGTGTTGTGTCTCTTTTTTTTTGGTTTGAGTGATATAACTGGGTGTTCAGGCACTGGATAGTAGCAATATGCAGAGAAGATGTGTTAAGTTTGGTCTTGTAGTGTGGGGAGGGCTTTGTATCTGAATAAAATATTTCAAGCAGTAAATAAATAGATAAATCCCTCCCCACTGGGAAATAATACAAAATAAACACTATAAATGATATAAAACCCCAAATCCCAGAGAAAACTTAAAGGAGAAAAAAACCGAAGGGGAATGGTGATGGATCCATGTGGAAGTACGGAAGGTTGAGCGTCAGGCTGTGAGCAAGCCCCCGTCGCACAGACCTGCGCAGCCTCTCTGGGATCCTCCTCCATAAGGTCCAGAGGGAGCTGAGAAGCTGGAGTCAGAGTGATTGGCACTCCCTCCCCGCCCCGGTCACTCTGCACTGGAACCGGCGGGGCCGATGCTGACCGCGGGCAGCCCCTGTTCGCTGCAGGCTGCAGGAGGTTTCGTCTGCAGAGAGGCGACCGAAGCCAGACTGACGGCCGTGGGGTTACTGGCGAGAAGAGGCAGGCTGGGGTGGTTGAGGAAGAGGGGTGAGGTAACGATGCTCTGTGTCCCTGCACTGCCTGCGCCACTGGACAGCACCAAGTTCCCGCCGGCGTCAAGGCTGGTAATTGGAATGGTCCCACCACTCGCGAGGGCTGCAAGAGAAGAGAAGACAATGGGGAACAGGCAGTGAGAACTGTACATACCATGGGCAACAGGCAATGAGAACTGTACATACCATGGGGTACAGGCAATGAGAACTGTACATACCATGGGCAACAGGCAATGAGAACTGTACATACCATGGGGTACAGGCAATGAGAACTGTACATACCATGGGCAACAGGCAGTGAGAACTGTACATACCACGGGGAACAGGCAGTGAGAACTATATACACCATGCGGAACAATTGGAGAGGACATCAGAATATATATACTGGAGAACAGGCAGTAAAAATGCAGTACACACCATGGGGAACAGTGAGAATGCAGCGGTAATTCTCAGAGCACCCAGAACGTAGCATGCACAGGGACAGCATACAGACAGAACACAACACAGAGAGAGAAAGCGTACAGTCAGAACACAGTACACACATACACAGCTTTCAGTCAGAACACAGCACAGACAGAGAGAGCATATGGTCAGTACAAAGCACAGAGAGGGCATACAATCAGAACACAGCACAAACGGAGTGCATACTGTCAGAACACCAGACAGAGGGAGAGAGCACACAATACACAGAGCATACAGTCAGAACACAGGAAACACACAAAGAGCACAGAGAACACAACACACAGGCAGAGCATACAGTCCAAACTCAGCACACGGAGAGATCATTGAGTCAGAACACAGCAAGAGGAGCATACAGTCAGCAAACATCACATACAGATGGAGTACACAGTCAGAACACAGCAGATGACACCCACACAGAGCACACAATCAGAACAAAACACACAGATGGTGCATACAGTCAAACATAACACACACACACAAGGAAAGCACACAGTCAGGATACAGAAAACACAGTGAGAGCTTACTGCCAACACACAGCACCCACAGAGTGAACAACCAGACAGAACCCAGCAAAGGGAGAGGATACAGTCAGAACACAGCACACACAGAGATAACATACAGTACAACAGAGCACACAGTCTGAATACAGCACAGAGAGATTGTACACCATCAGAATACAACACACAGGGAGAGCACACAACACAGAGAGAGAGGACACAGTCAGAATACAGCACAGAGACAGAGCATACAGTCAAAGACAATACACACAGGGAGAGGACATGGTCAGAACACAGCACAGAGAGAACATACAGACCAACATAACACATTCAAGGAAAACACACAGTCTAAACACAGCACAGAGCGAGAGAGTACATAGTCAAAATGCAGTGCGCGCGCGCGCACGCACAGCATTCAGAACACAACAGAGAGAGGGAGCTCTGTCAGAATACAGGAAATGCAGTGAGAGCATACAGCCAGAACAAAGCAAAAGGAGAATATACAGTCGGGAAACATCATACATAGAGGGAGTACACAGTTAGAATACAGCACGTGTGCACAGAGCACACAATCAAACATAACAGTGTCAGGGAAAGCATACAGTCAAAACAGCAAAGAAAGATCATACAGTTAGAACACAGCTCACGCAGAGGGAGGACACAGTCAGAACAGAACACACACTCACAGCATATAGTCAGAACAAAGCAAACATGGAGAGCACACAGTCAGAACACAACAAAGAGAGGAAGAGCATACATTCAGAACTCAGCACTCACACACACAAAGTACAGGGTACACACACACACACAGCACACAGCAAATACAAGGACAGCATACAGTCAAACACAGCAGAGGAATAGAATACAGTCAAAGCACAGAGAGAACATACAGTCAAACACAGCACAGAGAGAACACAGTCAAACACAACACACACAGGGAGAGCACACAGTCTGACCACAGCACAGAAATAGCATACAGTCAGAACACCACACACAGAGGGAGAGAGCACACAGTCAAAACACAGCAGAGAGAGAGAGAGTATATATTTGTAATCCAGCGTGCGCACACACACAGAGCAGACAGTCAGAACACATCAAAAAGAGAGTGAGTACACAGTCAGAATACAGGACACACACGTAGCACACAGTAAACACAGGCAGAATGCACAGTCAGAACAAAGAGAGAGAGATTATAGTCAGATCGCAGCACAGAGGGAGCATATGGTCAGAATACAGCACAAAGGGCCGAGAGTTAAAACAGTAGAGAGTCAAAGGGAGCACAGTTAGAACACAACACACACAAAGATCACATAGTCAGAACACAGCGCGCGCGCACACGAGCGCCAGCTGAGCACACAGTCAGGCGAAGGTAATTGGATGGAATAGGGAGTAGTGTAAACGCTCTGAAAGACAGCAACAAGGCACAGTCAGTACATTGGGGATATGCGTGCCACACAGGAGAGGTCTCAAGTCCTTATACCCAATAACTAAAGGAAATACAATGCCACTCTGGAGTGAAATGAGAACACAACCCACAAATACATCACAGTTACTGAGAACACAATGTGGCGATGCATTTGAACTGGTCCCAATGCTGCTTTATGTGAGAACACACCGTCATGAGGACATGGGGAACAGATGACATGGAGTGGGAACGCACCCACAGTGATATTCGCCATATGTCATGAGGTTGTCATGACCACTGCTGGAGGGCAGAACACTGCTGGAACTCCAGGGAACAAACTGAAAAACACCGGGACGTGATCACTGAGATATCGTGACGTGATATAAAAATAAAGCAGGCCACTGAGATGTGACAGGGCGTAGAGGGGAGAAAGAAGAGAGTCTCTTAGGACTGAGGAAGGCAACCCTGTGCAGATCGGAAGTAGCTGGGGACAGGATATTCTCCGGAAACAGTGCTGACACTGTTCGAGGGCCAGGTACTGATCTAAGATTCACAGCACCCAGAATATCAAAATGACAGAATGTTGCAAAGGTTACGAGTGCACATCTAAAGTAGTGCAACAAAAAAATTCTGAAGTGACAATAAGAGAATGATTGCAAGAGGTAGAGTTAAGAATCTGAGAATGTGGCAGCATGACTGGGAAGGAGGTGACTAGTTCAGAGGTCTGATGGTAGTGTGAAAGAGACATGGGATCACTGAACTTGGGACACCGAGACACCAGATAGAGGGACACAGAAATATAACTACGGACAGGGGCACAAGGTCAGAAACACTGAACCAAGGACAGAGACACTAAACCGGGGTCGGAGACACTGGCTCAAGAACGTAGACACTTGACAAGGAATGAGACGGAGACATAGTTCGAAGGGTGTTGTAAGATTGTGCCCTGGGGCACTGTTGCTTGTGAGAATGCTGGCATCAATGCTGGGAGGGCTGGAAATGCTCAGCCAGTCAGGCAGCCTCTAAACAGAGAGTGGGAGTGCCCATTTCTGACTGACGACCTTGTCAGCCAGTTAGGCAGCCTCTAAGCAGAGAGTGGGAGTGCCCATTTCTGATTGACGACCTTGTGCGTTGACAAGGAGGAGTCGGAGGTACTCATTTGGGCCTACAAGCTCTCTGCCTTCCTGTCAGATCTTTGCTATTGGGGCTTTGGTATGAGCAATGTCCCGTGCCTTCTCCAAACCTTCCACCCCCAAATTCCTCACTCCACCATCAGAGTCCACTGCCACCGCTCCCCGTGGACATCGTCAACCTCTCACTGCTGCAGTCAGAGTTTCCAACCTGCTTCTAAAGGCATGGAGGTACCAATACAAAGGGTCGCAAGAGGCTGCAGAGAGTTGTAGACTTAACCAGCACCATTGGGGACATCTTCCAGTAGCGGTGCCTCAAGTAGGGGATGTCTATCATTAACGGCCCTCACCGACCAGAACAAACCCTCTTCTCATTACCAGTGGTGCGGGGGTACAGCAGCATCCTTCCCCGAGTGTACACCAAATGGGGGCAGGGAAGGGGAAAGAACGAAGGGATTACGCTGTTTGGAGGCAGTACAGAACAGGTTCACCAGGTTGATTCCAGAGATGAAGAGAGATGGAGTCACCCGGGATTATACTCAGTGGAATTGAGAAGGATGGGAGGGGATCGTATATAAAATTATAAAAGGGATAGATAAGATAGAGATAGGAAAGTTGTTACACTGGTAAGCAAGACTAGAACTACAAGACACAGCCTCAAGATTTTGGTGGAATAGATATATGAAAGGAGATGAGGAGAAACTGCTTTTCCCAGGGAGTCGTGAAACTATGGAATTCTCGGCCTAGAGAAGCAGTACAGCTAACCTCATTAAGTATATTTAAGGAAGAGTTATATAGATTTTTGCATAGCAGGGGATTTAAGGGTTAGGGGGAAAAGGTGAGTCCACAGCCAGATCAGCTATGATCTTATTGAATGGTTTGACAGGCCAGATGGTCTGCTCCTGTTTCTATTTTTTATGTTCTTATGAATGGACAGCTGAAGTTTCTGATTAAAATCCTTCTTTCAAAACGTCATGTTTATTTCCCTCCACTGATGCTGTCTGACCCAGTGAGTTCCACCACGGTTCACTCCTTCTTCCTCTAAACCCGATGGTCTGCAGGCTGGAGATGCTCATCCCGAATGCCTGGGGTACAAGGTTAAATCAGGAGATCCCATTGGGGGCAGGGTGAGAGAGAGTCGGAACCTTCAGGAGAGGGGATAGAGAGTCCAGGGAGTGGGGAGTCGAGACATTTAGGACATGGGGAGGGAGAGTCAGGACCATTAGGGGGGTGGGGAGGAAAGTCAGGAACTTTAGGGGAAGAAGGGGGGAGTCAGAGGAAAGGGTGTGACAGTCATGACCTCAGGGGAGGGGGAAGAGGCAGGACCTTCAGGGGAAGGAGGGCGAGAGTTGGGTATCTTCAGGGAGGGGGAGAAGAAAAGAGTCTGGACTTTTCAGGGGATGGGGTGGAGAGTTGGGACCTTCAGAGGAGAGGATAAAGAATTGGGGCCTCAAGGGAGGGTTATGCTTAAGCACAGCTGTGGTTGTACAGCTGAGACAAGATTTCTTTCCTTGACACTCCACAACTCCCACCCACCGCAGAATAGTGTCTAACCTCCCCAAACCCAGTATGAAGACATGCAAGTTTTGGAACAGTCATCAGTCTGAAATGTCAGCTTTCCCTTGCTCTGCACAGATATACCTTGTCCATCCATTCCTTGCTTCACAACAGGACAAAGATGAGAACCTAAGGCTGGCACCTAATCCTTGGAAAGAGAAACCAGGAAAGTCAGAGCAGCAAGATGGACACCAAGGTGATGGGAAAGAGCAGGAGGTGATCGGGGAAAGATGACGGGACAGAATGGAGCAGAGGGTGAGATCAGGAGAGATTGGGGAAGAGACAAGAAGTATATGTGAGAAGGGAGAAAGAGATTGAAGGGGGTTAGAGGGCAAGAGAGGAGAGAAGATAAGAGAATTGGAAAGGGGAGTAGTGACCTTCAGGGACACGTCCAGTCCAGACGTGTGGTGGTTTACGGGAGATGAGGGGGACTGTATGATATGACAGTAATGGAGTGGAATGTGTAACATACATGCGGGCAGGATTCATGACACATATGGCGGGGTGTGTGACGGGTCTGATGCAGGATGTGTGGGACCGTCACTCCCGAGGCCAGCAGCACTTGCCTTGTGGGTGAAATGGAATGAGTGCACACACAGATACAAACAAACCTTGGATGGTGGCCAAGGGATTACTGGCCATCAACGAGGCGTTAATCCCATGGTTGACAGGCAGCAGTGAACTCCTGCAATCCAACCAACAGAAGGCATTCAGAAACAGTCGTCGCATACTGAGGGGTGCAGGTCCTGGCTGGGTCCGTGGGCAAGCATGCACAGGGGTGCAAGGGGGTGCTCCTTCAGTGTGGAGTGTCAACACCAGTGAATGTGTGTGCTTATATGTTTGTATACATGTGTGCATACATGCTGTGTGTGTGTGTGTGTGTATGCATAGTTGTATGCGTGCATTTTGTATGTAGGTGTGTGCATATGTGTGCAACATTTACATGTGTATGTATAGGCACATGCATATTGTGCGTGGGTTTTTAAGCATATGCATTCGGGGCATGTACACATCCATGTGTGTGGGTGTTTTTGGAGATAGGGTGTGTGTGTGTTTTTGGGGGTAGTGATGGTGATGGATATGTTTTGGGGGGACGATGGGATGGGACGAGGACGCTGTCAGCCCCACATGGCATCGGAGTCTCACTCCAGACCTCATCATCTCCTCTATGTTCCCCTCTCCCTCAGGGTAACCAGACCACCAACTCTCTCTTCTGTTTCCTCCCCAGTGTGCTCCATTCCACAGGACATGCACCCCCCCCCCCAAGCCCCTGGTGTCTCTGACATCGCCTCTCTCCCTTCCCCCCCTCCCTCGCACTGCGCCGCTCCCTGGTGTGTCAGCGTCTCTGGGCTGAGGTGTGAGAAGGGAACGTCTCTTACCCTGTGCTGGTGTTCAGTGCTGACAGTGCCATCGAGTGGCTGCTGTTTGTGCTGTTCGGGGGTGTGGGAGGGGAGGTGTTGAGTGCCGACAAGGAGCTGCCGCTTACTCCCGGCGTGTGTGATGACCCAGCGGCAGACATGGTAGAAACTGGGAGGAGACAGGACAGGATCACAGTCAGCACCATTGCTGGGCTCAGCTCACTGAACCACTCCCTTCCTTCCCAGGTCACGCAATACTTCTCAATCCCAACCAGAACCAACACCGTCCTGTTACCTCAACCCACACCATTCCCTCCTCCTGTCTCTCTTCCCCCCCACCTTCCCATTCCTGTCCTGGTCCCTGTCCACTCCACCACCCCTCCTCTGCATCTCTCCCCCATCCATCCTCACCTTCCCCTACTCCTATACCTCTCCCTCCTCCCCTCCCTCCCTCTCCCCCTCTCTATCTCGCTCTCTATCTCTATATATATCTCTCTCTTTCTCTCTCCCCCCTCTCTCTTACCTCTCTTTGTCTCTTCCAACTCATGTGCTGAGGATGTCCATCTCACCTCAAAACCCTGCCGCTCTCTCCTCCGAACACTCCCTTGGCCCTCTCCCATCCACAATCTCTCCCTCCCTGCCCCTCTCCCCCACATTCATTCGCCCCTTCCCTCTCTCCCTCTCCTCCGACCTTCTATCCCCAACCCCGATCCCCTCGCCTGCCCCTCTCCCTTGCCCCTCCCCACCCTCTCCACCACACCTTCCCCTGCCCCTGGCACCCCCTCCCCTGTCCTTTTCCCATACCACCCTATCTCCTCTTCGGTCCCTCCTCTCACCCGCTCCTTTTCCCTCCCCTGTCCCCGACCCTCTTTCTTCACCCCTCCACCCTTCATCCTCTCCCTGCCCCTCCCACTCTAACCTTGCCCAACTTTTCCCATCCTCTTCCTCTCCCTGCCCCTCTCCCCCTCCCTCACCACTCTACAGCCACTATCCCCAACCTCAGTCTTCTCCACCCACAATACCTTCCTCCGCCTTGTTCCCCCTGCACCCTGTGCCCAGCCCCACCATACCCTCCCCCTGTCTTTCTCTTCCCGCGCCCCCCCCCCACCCAGAGCCCACCCGCTCCCCTGTTGCGGTTACCCTCCCCCTGTCTTTCTCTTCCCGCCCCACCGCCCCCACCCCACCCCCCCGCTCCCCTGTTGCAGTTCAGCCTGTTACCTGTTGTGCTGAGGCTGTTGGAACTCTGTGATACTGGCAGGTTCAAACCAGTGGGCTGAGGAGAGACCTGGAAGGGAGCGGTAAACAGAACAACCATCAGACGGACACTGGGAGGGGTTCGGCGAGCCAGGGGCTGAAACTCTGCCGGTGACTAGACGCCATTAGGAGTCTGAGGAGATTTGGCATGTCACCAAAGGCTCCAGCAAATTAACCGGGTGCATCACTATCTGGAACCGAGCCTCCAACGCACTGCATTGAAAGAGTCTGCGAGGGTTTTAGACTCAACAACTCCATCACAGGCATACCCTACCCATCATTGAGGACATCTTCAAAAGTGGTGTCTCAGGAAGGTGTCATCCATCATAAGGACCTTCACCATGCAGGAGATGCCCTCTTCTATCAGCAGGCAGGAGGTACAGGAGCCTGAAGGCCCACACCTCATCCTTCAGGAAGAGTTTCTTTAGGAACTCCTCTCCCACCAGATTTCTGAACAGTCCATGAATTCATGAACACTACTTCACTATCCTGCACTATTTATTTTCTTATTGCAACATATATTTTTAAAGCTCACCAATGTCTCTACTTCTTCAGGAGACTAATGGAATTTGACATGACCTCACCACCCCTAGACAATTGTTATTGATGCAACATAGAAAGCATTCTGTAGCATACATCACAGCTTGGCACGGCAACTGCTCTGCTAATGACCGCAAGAAACTGCAGAGAGTTGTGGACATAGCTCAGCGCATCACGGAAACCAGCCTCCCCTCCACGGACTCTGTCTATACTTCTCCCTGCCTCGGTAAAGCAGCCAAGATATTCAAAGACCCTTCCCATCCCCAACATTTTCTCTCCTCCCCCCTCCCATGAGTGGAAAATACAAAAGCCTAAAAGCATGTACCTTCAGGCTCAAGGTCAGCTTCTGTTAAACAGACTGAACAGACTTCTTGTACGAAAAGATGAACTCCTGGCCTCACAATCTACCTCATTATGATATCATTTACCTGCACTGCACTTTTTTGCATTAGTTTTTATACTTCTTTGTTTTTATCTTGTTCTACCTCAGTGCACTGTGCAATGATTTGATCTGTGTGAACAGTACCCAAGACAAGCTTCTCACTATATGTTGGTGCACATGATAATAATAAACTAATACCAAAATGTCCTGTTGCCATAAAATGAAGTTCACGATATAACATCAATGATTCCAGGAATGAAAGAGCTATCATATGAGGAACGTCTGGCAGCTCTTGGGCTGTATTTCCTGGAGTTCAGGAGAATGAGGGGAAGATCTCAGAGAAACATTCCAAATGTTAAAAGGCCTGAACAGATTAGATATGACAAAGTTATTTCCCATGGTAGGGGAGTCTAGGACAAGAGGGCACGACTAACGACTTCAGGATTGAAGGATGTCCTTTTAGAACTGAGATGCAGAGAAATTACTTTAGTTAAAGGGTGGTAAATATGTGGATTTTTTTTTCCATGAGTGGCTGTTGAGGCCAAGTAATTGGGTGTATTTAAGACAGAAATAAATAGGTTCTTGATTAGCCAAGACATCAAAGGGTATGGGGTGAAAGCAGGGGAGTGGGGATGACTGGAAGAATTGGATCAGCCCATGATTGAATGGCAGAGCAGACTCGATGGGCCGAATGGCCTAGTTCTGCTCCTATATTGTATGGTCTTATGATAATAAACCTGATTCAGGTTCTGACCGAGCAGCAGCAGGAAGGGAGGTGGCTGGCCCAGGACCACAGCAGAGGCTACACTCTTTCAGCAGGTGGCTGGAGCCAGCTCCCCTCAGATCACGGCTCCCTGTGAGCGCTAACTTCCACCCTGCAGCCAGTGAGGACCCGTGGGCACACCCTCTGCTCTGCAAAGTCCATTATCCCATGAGGCACAGTTCAGTATCCAACACACTGAGGAGCAAGGCTGAACCTTGGCAAGTTCGAGGCATATCCACTGGAAAGCAAAACTTTGTACTGCCAGTGAATCAATTCTGACTTGAAGAATATTTAACAGAGACTCAAGAGATTACAGATTCTGGAATCTGGAGCAGTAAGCTAACTGCAGGAAGAACTTAGCAAGTCAAGCAGCATCTGTGGGAGACAGGGGATGGCTGCGGTTTTGGGTGGAGAGTCTGCGTCAGGCTCTTAAGAGATATTTAAGAGTGCTGTGAACAGATAAGGGAAGTTCTAGGAGATTAGGATCCGCGCGTGGACTCTCTCTGGAGAACTTCACAGAGAGGGACTCACACCAGAGTTACAGGGGGCAGCTAGTAGGGTGACCACCAGGAAGAACAGAAGGGGTAGGCAGAGAGTGCAAGATCCCTTGTGATTGTTCCCTCGCTAACATGTATCCGGTTTTGGCAGAGGGTGGCCTTTCAGAGGCGAGCAGCAGCAGCCTGGTCTGTGGCTCAGTGACTGAGTCTGAAGCACAGCGGGGAGGGTGGAGGCAAGGAGAGCTGTAGTGATGGTTAGGAGGACAGACAGGAGATTCTGCGGCCACAGGATGGTGTGTTGCCTCCCTGCTGTCAAGGTTGAGGATGCCTCGGAACAGTTGCAGGTCATTCTCAAGGGGGATAGCAAGCAGCTGAGTTGCTCCAGCATTTTATATGTGTTCCTCAAGGTTTTCATTACCTGCAGGACCTCTTGTGTCACTTCATCTTCTACATTTGCCTCAACTTCCTCATCTCCCACTGGGTCCCACCTCTCTGGTGGACAGTTTAAAGCCACCTGAGTAGGTGCAGCAGATCTACCTGCCAGGATACTGGTCTCCTTCAGCTCAGGTGTAACCCATCCCTCTTGTCCACGTCACCTCTGTCCAGGAGACATCCCAACAGTCCAATACCCGAATCCCTGCCTTACACCAGCTCCCTACCACACATTCTTTTGTCCTACCCTCCTCTTAAAGTTGAAACTTCTTATCGAAGTACGTGCATGTCACCATATACAACTCTGAGATTCATTGTCTTGTGGGCATACTCAATAAATCTATAATAGAATAATAGTGGACTGCAATAAGGTAGATACAAATGAACAATGAATATTATATATTTTATGCATATTATTGAATCCAGTTTTGCTAACCTATACTATATGCCTTCATTGATGATATATTATTTTATGCATAAAATTAGAATATCATTAATAAAACTGAAGGATTCAGTGACAGTGTTTCCACACTGTTTGGATTTGCTCAGCAAACATTAAAGCAAAAACTCCAGAAGGGAAGGAATAAAAAAATTAGAACAACATAATTGGGCAGCAATTTGTTTTCTAAAATTAACCATCTAAACATTCTGACTGCAGCTGGGTCTCAATGTGCTGAGATGCCTCAAAAAACAGCACCATTGTAAGTGCTACATCTGTAGAGCCTGTGGACTTTCCCCTTGGTCATGCCTGGCAGTGTAGCCAGGCTGGCTGAAGATAAACCCAGGGTCTCCAGACATTATGTTTTCTGCTGACCTTTTTCACTCATCAGCTTTGGGGCAACTTCTTGCGAATGGTAATACAGTCATAGTTCTGTCCATTGTTGCCTGAACTGGATACAGTTAGTAAGCTCCTAAATGATCATTCTGAACAGTTGGGAAAAAACACACAATTATCCATGGGAAACAATGCAAGAGGAATCGATCTATGTGACAAAGAGTTTAGTTAACTGGCTTTGTATTCTTAAGGGCCTTTTCTTTAGAGTAAACATGCTTTCCCCAAATATTTCCTTATCTTTCTTTGCTGGAGAGTCTTACAAGGGAAGAGAAGAGCATTGGTTCAAATTAGTCAAAGTTCCACAGATGGGCCAACCTTCAGTGGAGACCCAGAGGCATACGCTGCTGCCAACAGCCGTAGATGAAGAGGTTGCATGCCACAAAAATAGCCCTGGGGCCACGCAATCTGTCCCAATGTTTAACCATTCCTGGCTGCAGTTCCAAACCAGTACGTCAAATGGCATCACAAAAGGGAATGTGGAAGATGCAGGGACAGTTACATGCCCAAGCGGAATATCAAAAATTCAGAAGATGTGAAAGTTGTCAAAAGGTTAAACAAAGTTAATAAGTTTATAATCAAGGTACATATGTGTTACCATATATGTTGCTGACCTTATGAGCATATTCAAAAGTAACTTTATTATCAAAGTATGTATATGTTACCATATAGTGCCTTGAGGTTTATTTTCTTGTAGATTTTACAAGGAAAAAAGAAATACAATAGAATTTTATGAAAAACTGTAAGACAATGAAAGACAAAGGCTGGCAAACAACCGATGTGCAAAAGAAAACAAACCGTGCAGATAAAAATAATACTCAGAATGTGAGATGTAAAGAGTCCTTGAAAGAGAATCTGTAGGTTATAAAATCAGTTCAGAGCTGCAGTGATTGAAGTTATCCACTCTAGTGCAGGAGCCCGATGCTTGTAGGGTAATAACTGTTCCTAAACCTGGTGGTGTTCGATCTAAGGCCTCTATACCTCGAGATGAGGGCATGGCCTGTATGTTGGGGTTCTTTGATGACAGATGCTGCTTTCTTATCGCAGTGCTCTATGTAAATATACTCAATGGTGGGGAGGGCTTTGGCTGTGATAAACTAGACAATGTCCACTTCTTTCTGTAGCCTTTTCTGTTCCTGGGCACTGGTGTTTCCATACTAGGTTGTGATGGATACTTTCCATTGTGCATCTATACCAATGTGACGTGGCGCTGGGACTAACCCAGAGATTACTAATCTAAGTCTTGTCCCCCATATTCCCATCGACTTCCCCCTGACCACTCATCCACACAGTAGGGAGCAAGATACAGCCGACTCTTGTAAGATAAAGATGAACTTGATCTCTGAGTCTGCCTCATCATGACCACTGCAGTTGATTTCTCGAACTGCAATACTTCCCTCCTCAATACCAGCCTCCTGCTCTTCTGTCACCCCCTTCCCCAGTGCTCGTGGACTTGAGTTCCTAGCTCATTCTTTAAAAAAAAAATAACCTGTATTCGCGATTAAAAAATTATGCAAGAATAAACCATTCAAAGTCTTTTCATTCCTGGGTAATGCATTTAGTAGTATTAACCATAAACACAAGAGAAAATCTCTGGAAACACAGAGCAACATACACAAAACGCTGGAGGAACTCAGCAGGCCAGGCAGTGTCTACGGAAATGAATAAACAGTCAATGTTTCAGGCTGAGACCCTTCTTCAGAACTTGAAAGGAAGGGAGAAGATGCCAGAGTAAAAAAGTGGGCGGAGAGGGAACTGGAAGGAAGACTAGCTAGAAGGTGATAGGTGAAGCCAGGTGGGTGGGAAAGTAAAGGGTTGAATCTGATAGGAGAGGAGAGTGAACCGTAGGAGAAGGGGAAGATGGAGGGCCACCAGGGGGAGGTGAGGAGAAGAGATAAGAGGCCACAATGGGGAACAGAAGAAGAGGAAAAGGGGAAGGGGAAAAAAGTTACCAGAAGGAGAAATCAGTGTTCTTGCCATCAGGTTGGAGGCTATCTAGATGAAACATGAGATGTTGCTCCTTCACCCAAAAGAGGAAACCGTAGACCAACATGTTGGAATGGGAATGGGGATAGGAACTAAAATGATTGGCCACTGGGAAATTCCGCTTTTGGCGGATGGAGCTGAGGTGTTTGACAAAGTGCTCCCCCAATTTACATCAGGTATCACCAGTGTGTTTAGAGAGCACTGGTCACAACAGACCCCAAAAGATTGGCAGGTGAAGTGTTGCCTCACCTGCAAGGACGGTTTGTTTACAGTACCTGAATGGAGGTAAGGGAAGAGGTGAAAGGGCAGGTCATTTGCAAGGATATGTGCTGGGAGGGACAAATGAACAAGGAAATCATGGAGGGATCGATCCCTGTGGAAAGCAGAGAATGTGAAGGGGAAGGGAGGTAAAGATGTATTTTGTGGCAGGATCCTTTTGAAGATGGCGGAAGTTGCAGAGGATGAAGTGTTGGACATGGAGGATTATGGGGTGAGGACAAGAGGAAAAATATCTCTGTTAAGGTGTCGGGAAGAATGGATGAGCGTAGATGTCCGGAAAACGGAGGAGATGCAGGTGAGGGCTGCATCAATGGAGGGGGAAAGGAAACCCAGATTTTGAAGAAGGAGGGCATCTCTGATGTCCTGGAAACAAATGCTGTGGAGACAAATGAACTGAGAAAAGGGAATGGCATTTTACAGGAGACAGAGTGGGAAGAGATACAATCGAGATAACTGTGGGAATCGGTAGGTTTATAAAAGATACTGGTCGACAGTTTATCGCCAGAGATGAAGACAGAGAAATCAAGAAAGGGAAGAGAGGTGTCAGAAGTGGACTAAGTGAATTTAAGGGAAGGGTGGAAGTTGGAGGCAAAGTTGATGAAATTGAGGAGTTCCAGGATGGGTGCATGATGCAGCATCAATGCAGTCGTCAATGTAGAGCAGGAAGAGTTGGGGAGCGTTACTGGGTAAGGCTTGGAATATGGACTGTTCTACGTAGTCAACAAAAAGGCAGGCATAGCTGGGGCCCATGTGGGTGTTCATGGCCACCCCCTGAGTTAGGAGAAAACTAGTGTTAACTTCCTTTTTCATACTGATGCACATTGCTATGCATGTGGCTCCCCACAGTGGTACATTAATACATTATTTTGGGGCTTCCCCACCCAATGCAGAACGTCCCTGTCCTGTAGTGGAAGAACCCGGAATGGGGCCAGCTGGTCTATCGAACCTGCTCCGTCATTCAACAAGATCATGGTTGATCTGGGCATGGACTCAGCTCCACCACCTGTCTTTTTCCAAGAACCCTACTATGCAAAAATCTATCTCACTGTGTATGAAGTATATTTAATGAGGGAGCCTCTACCGCTTCCATCAGCAGAGAATTGCACAGATTCACTGCTCTCTGGGAAAAGCAGCTTCTCCTCATTTCCGTCCTAAATGTACTCCCCCTGAACCTTGAGGCTATGCCCCTTAAGTCCAGTCTCACCTACCCGAGTCTTGTAAGTTTTATATATTTCCATTTCATAGGTTTCTATAAGATCTGCTCTCAATTTTCTGAATTCCAGTGAGTATAGTCCCAGGAGACTCAATCTCTCCTTATTGGTAAACCCCGTCATCTCTGGAATCAACCTGGCGAACATCCTCAGTACATCTTTCCTCAAGTAGAAACCAGGACTACGAGCAGTACTCCAGGTGCGGTCTCACCTGTGCCCTGTACAGCTCCAGCATAACTTCCCTGCTCTTTAATTCGATCCCTCCAGCAATGAAGAACAACATTGCATTGGCCCTCTGTTGTACCTGCAAACTGACCTTTTGCGATTCATGCGCAAGCACCCCCAAGTCCCTCTGCAATCTGTCACCATTTACATAATAACCTCTGCCTCGCCCTCCTGTATCTGGAATGTGCCAACTGGCAGTGTTCCCTAATGAATATCTCACCGTGCTGGGAGACCAATGAGTTTTGGGCAAGCCACAGGGTGCCTTTCGTTGAGCTGATGATCTTCCAGCAGTACTTAACATCCGTCTCCCGCCCCGGGAACAGCTCCTAGATCAGTTTACACAACTGCTGGGGATGAAGTGGGACACGGGGCCCCTGCAGGATCCCTCATCAACATGACGCCTCTTCCGGTAACTCTCACAGCTGGGCGGAGGGTGTCCCGCCTTCCCCCTCCCCTCGTGCGGCCACAGCAGCCCGGCGCGGTGCTCCGCACCCCTCACTCTGCAGCAAAAAAGGGTGGGGTGGGCAGGTCACTCTGTTCCCCTGGGGTGGAGCCAGCCTCGCCCACTCACCATGTGTGTGCTGTAGACGGACGGCTTGCTGTGGGTGTGGGGAGTCAGGCCGCTGTTGCTGGCGGGGTTGATGCGCTTCTCCTTCTGCCGCCGGTTACAGAACCAGACGCGGATCACCTCCTTCTCCATGGTCAGCTGCTCGGCGATCAGCTGGATCTCCTCCGAGGTCGGCTTCTGGTTCTGTCCGAGGGAGGGGTGGTCACAGCTAGAGTCACACACAAGCTCGGAGGGGGACGTCCCCTCGCCTTCTGACTGAACCCCCACCATGCTTCGACAGCCTCCCCCACCCACACCCACCCCTCACAGTCTCAGCATCAACCACACCCTCCCCCACCAACTTCACCCTCACCGCCCCCTTCCCCACACCTCTCGTGGACTTCCTCCCCAAACAATTCCGCACCCTCCACCTACCACCCACTGCCTCACCAGCTCAAACCCTCCTCTGCACAAACTAACATCAAGCCTCTGCTACTCCCTCCACAGCACCGTCCCCCACCCACACCCACGCAAAGTGTACCACACTGCCATCTACCTCTCGCAAACTCATCCACCCCGCCATTCCTACTCCCCCACTCTCAACACTGACATATTACCTTCCCCACCGTGATCCCTTTCACTCTAATCAATCCCCAATCCCCCTCCACCCCTCGATCTGCATACCCATCAGATGACTCTGTGTGTGTTCACTGTCACCAGACTCACCCCGCAGTAACATATTCCCTGCCCAGGAGCGTGGTGAGCCCAGTCCTGTATAACACCATCCCTGCCCATCAGTCATAAACACAGGAGATTCTGCAGAAGCTGGAAATCCAGAGTAACACACACAAATTGCTGAAGGAACTCAGCAGGTCAGGCTGCATCTATGGAGAGGAATATACAGTTGGTGTTTCAGGCTGAGACACTTCACTGGTCCCGATGAAGGGTCTCGGCTCGAAACACTGACTGCCTATTCCTCTCCGCAGATGTCACCTGACCAGTTGAGTTCCTTCAGCATCTTTTTGTGTACTACGTTGTCCGTCAGTGTGGTGTCCCACTTTTGTGTGAGAGACATTCTGCCCTTACTCAGGGATACCTACCGCCAGGAAGCTCTTCTCTAAGGCCACGCGGACATTGGTCTCGATGCTTGTTCGTTTCTTCCTGCGTCGTCCCCCCATCCCCTCCATGCCGACCGGCGGGCTGCTCAGTGCGTTGGGGCTGGGCAGGGTCGAGTCCGCAGACATGTTCTCTGCCGGGTACACGGGCAGGTGAGTACGACAGGAAGAGGTGTCCTCCCCTCACCATTTCAATCCCTTCCCTCTGTTCCTTGCTATCTCCCTCTCATTCCTTTCCCTCAGACCTTTCATCACATCCACCTCCACTCCTGCACACCCAACCCCTTTCACTGCGTGAAGCTGCATCATTTATCCTCCATCCCCTTCCATTCTACTCCCTCCATCTCTACTGTCACATCCTCCATACTCGCTCACTCATCTCCATCCCTTCCATTCCATCCCTTCCTCTTTCCCTCTCCTTACATCTCTCTCCTACCACCCAATGACCCCCAGCATATTCTTCTACCATCACACCCTCTGATCTCCTTCACCCGACCCCATCCCTCTCCCTCCAGCCCTGGTATGCCAACCTCAGTCTCCACCGCCCACCCCGACCCTTGTCCCATCTGCATTGCCACTTGGACAAGTGCAAGAAGCTCATCAGTTAAACCAGGGCAGGATCCAAGGAGTCCACAGCCCAGGAAATGTTGTAGAACTGAGAGGCCCAGGGGCACATGATTCTCTTACGCAGGCAGGGAAACTTCCCAGTGCAGATGAGGGGACTCGATCTGAAACATCGATTGCCCATTCCCCTCCATGGGTGCTGCCTGACCAGTTCCTCGTGCACCTCAAAGTTCAAAGTAAATTTTATCATCAAAGTGCATATGTGTATGTATACAAAGTATGTACGTATACGTATCTGTGGTTCAGGATATCACTGTGTCACTACAGAGAAGGTTTGGGAGGTGTAGGATGCACAGGAAGAGGTTGTGATCTAGCCTGAAAGCGGCAGTATAAATAGAAAGAGGGAAAGAGTCCTGAGGGCAGTGGGAGCATTGTGAGAAGTTTTGGGCCCCTTATCTAAGAAGGGATCTGCTGGCATTGTAGAGGGTCCAGAGGAGTTTCATGTGAATGATCCTGGCAATGAAAGGCCCTCAGGGGCTTTGAGGAGCATGAGGAGCATTTGACGCCTTTGGGCCTTTGCTCGCTGGAGTTTAGGAGAATGAGGGGGTATCTCAGTGAAATCTATTGAATATTGAAAGGGCTAGATAGAGTGGAGCTGGCTGGTGGCACAGTGACATCAGCACCGGATTCCGGAGCGAAGGTTCCCAAGTTCGAACCCAGTCGGGCATGCTTTCCCTCCGTGCCAGGCTGAGTGTCAAGCTCGCAACTCAGCCTCGTAAAAAAAAATACTGCGCTGTGAGGAGGACGTGGGGGACAACTCACAGAAACTTTCCTCCAAGACAACCACTTGAAAATCACCGGGGCTCTAGCAGAGTATGGCACACAAAAAAAAAGATAGAGTGGACTTGGAGGTATGTTTCCCATAATGAGGACGTCTAGGACCACAGGGCACAGCCTCAGATGTCCCTTTAGAACAGAGATGAGGAGGAATTTCTTTAGCCAGAGAATTCATTGCCACAGACAGCTGTAGAGGCCAAATCATTGGGCATATTTAAAGTAGAGGTTGATAGGTTCTTAATTGTAAGGGTGTCAAAGGTTACATGGAGAAGGCAGGAGAGTGGGGTTGAGGCGGATAATAAATCAGTCTTGATCAGACTCGATGATCTGAACGGCCTAATTCTGCTCCTGTATTTTATGGAACCTCAACAAGGTGGCAACTTTCAGATTATACCCTGTGCCACGTCCCAAGGGGTGGAAGACCAAGAGGACAGCATGGATAAATGTGCTGCTGGGGAAAGGGTAGAGGAGGGAGGGTTTTACAGACCTTAGCACTGAGATCAGCTCTGGATGTCAGCAGCAAAGGGAGGAGGGGTTGTGAGACGTTAAAAGAACCGGGGCTGACATCCTCATAGAAAGAGCCACTGATTCTGTGGTGTGGGAAAGGTTAGATTAATTTAGCAGGGGGATGAAGTACTGACAAAGGGAGACTGAGTTTAAAACTCTAGGAAAGTATTTAATTGGGGGACTGGGAATTATGATGCTATTAGACAGAAACCAGGGTGCATAAATTAGGAATGGATGTACTTAGGGAAATGTATAACAGAAATGCAGAGGTTGTTTAGGGGGCACTTACCGGGGGTTTTGGACAGGTTTGACCCATTGAGGCAGAGTGAAGGAACCATGGTTGACAAGAGTCAAGAAGAAGGAGGAAGCTTACTTAAGGTTTTGGAAGTAAGGTTCAGATAGGGCTCTAGGGAGTTACAAGGTAGCCAGGAAGGAGCTGAAGAGTAGACTTAGAGAGCTGGAAAGGGGGGCGAGTAGGGTTAAGGAAAACCCACAAGGCATACGTGAAGAATAGGAGGATGTCTAGAGTGAGAGTGGAACATGATATGAGAGCAAACATGTGCCTGGAGTTGGAGGAGGCAGGGGAGGTCTTTAATGAATACTTTGCTTTAGTATTCAAGATTGAGAGGGACCTTGAAGTTTATGAGTAAAGTGTAATACACGCTGATTTGATTGAACATGTCAATGTTAAGAAAGAGGACATGCTGAACCTTTTGAAAAATATTGGGATAGATCAGGTCTTGGGGCCAGATAGCATACACACCAGGTTACAGGAAGCAAGGGAAGAGAATATCATTGGCAATAATCTTTGCATCCTCACTGGCCACAGGAGTGATGCCAGATGATTGAAGGGTAGCAAATGTTATTCCTTTGTTCAAGAAAGGGAATAGGGATAACCCTGGGAATTATAGACTGGTGAGTCTTCACTCAGTGGTGGGCATATTATTGGAGAAGATTCTCAGAGACAGGAACTACAAGCATTTGGAGAGACATAATCTGATTAAGGATAGTCAGCATTGCTTTCTGAGGGGCAGGTCATGCCTCATGAGCCTGACTGAATACTTTGAGGATGTGACAAAGCATATTGATGAAGGTAGAGCAGTGGATGAGGTGTATATGGATTTTACTAAGGCATTTGATAAGGATCGCTATCGGCAGACTCATTCAGGCGGTCAGGAGACATGGGATCCAGGGAAACTTGGCTGTGCGGGTAAGGAATCAGCTTGCCAATTGTAGGCAAAGGCTGGTAGTACAAAGAGCATATTCTGCCTGGAGGTCAGTGATCAACGTGTTTCAGGGGCTCAGTCAATGGAGTCAATTAAAAGAGAGATGGAACAGATTTCTGGGTGTCAGGGAAATCAAGATCCAGTGTTAGTGCAGGAAAATAGTGCTGGGGTAGAAGATCAATTGGGGAAACAGTCTCGAGGAACTGAATGGTCTCCTGTTCCTGTTTCATTTGCTCTTATGGTCTGGTGTATCTATAAAACCTAAAACATGTCCTTCTGGGAAGGAAGTCTGGTGCCTTGCCCCAGGCTGGGCTACAAGGGATTCCATACCACCACAGGGTGATAAGGGATAGATACTAAATGCTACCATTGGTCACTGACTTCAGGAAAGGGGGATGGTGCATATGCTCGGGTCTACATTAATGGTGCTGAGTTGGAGAGATTGAGAGCTTCAAGTTTCCAGGAGTGAACGTCACCAACTGCCTGTCTTGGTCCAACCACAATGATGTCACAGCCAAGAAAGCTCACCAGCATCTCTACTTCCTCAAGGGACAAAAGAAATTTGGGATTTCCCCGCTGACTCTTACCATTATTTATCACAAACCTCCCTGCCATCGAGCACATCTTCAAGGGGTAATGCCTCAGGAAGGTGGAATCTATTATTAAGGACCCTCTCCATCCAGAACCTGTCCTTCTCTCATTACAGCCATTGGAGCGGAGGAACAGGAGCCTGAAGATGCACACTCAATGTTTGAGGAACAGTTCAAGGTTTCTCTACCTGGCACACCTCAAAGAATGGTCCTTAGCCCACTGAACTATTCTCTCCACACCCAGGAGTGTGTGGCTGGGCACAGCTCAAACACCATCTATAATCCTGCCAGTGACACAGCTATTATTGGCAGCATTTCAGATGGTGACAAGAAGTGAAATTGATCAGCTGGTTGAGTGGTGTTGCAACAGCAAGCTTGCACTCAATATCAGTAAGACTAAGGAATGGATTGTGGACTTCAGGAAGGGCAAGTCCAGGGAATGTACACTAGTCCTCATGGATGGATCAGCAGTGGAAAGGGAGAGCAGCTTCAAGTTCCTGGCTGTCAACCTCTCTGAAGATCTACCCGTAGCCCGACATATTGATGCAACTGTAAAGAAGTCATGGCAACAGCTATGTTTTATTAGGAGTTTGACCAGACTTGGTACGTCACCAAAGACTCGCAAATTTCTGTAGACGTACCACGGCGAGCATCCTAACTGGTTGCATCACCGTCTGGTATGGAGGGGCCACTGCACAAGGTCAGAGAAAAACTGCAGAAGGCCACAAACTAACCAGTTCTATCATAGACACGAGCCTCCCCACCGCTGAGGGCATCTCCAAAGGGCGCACCACACCAAGGCGGCGTTCGTCATTAAGGGCACCCATCACCCTCGTCTCAAGAGGACATGCTCTCTTCTCACTGCCACCTCCAAGGAGGAGGTACAGCAGCCTGAAGATACACTTCCCCTCCGCCATCAGGTTTCTGAATGGACAATGAACACTGCCTCACTATTCTTTTTCTTCTCTTGCTCTCTTTTTGCACTATTTATTCAATTTAATTTACTTTTTATATATATTTATTATTGTAATTTATTATATTTTTATTATGTAATGTACTGCTGCCACAAAACAACAAATTTCACGACATATGCCAATGCTCCTAAGCCTGATATTTGATAAATAATGATATTTCTGAACGGACCATGAAACCATGAACACTATGGCATTATGTATCTTGTGCAATGTTTATTGTGACTTAGTAATATTTTATGTACGGCACTGTACTGCTGCCACTAAACAACATATTTCATTAATCTCTCAGTGATAATAAACCTGATGCTGGACAGTAGAATGTACCAGCTACCCTGCTCCTTTACACATTATAACCCTCACACCATTAGAAACTGCCCAAACCAAAATCACCAGCCTCCCCTGCTGCCCTCAATCTCACACACCCTTGCTGAAACCCACCACTCAGTCGCATTCACCACCCCTGCCATCCCCACTCTACGTGCTGTACCGTCTACCCACAACCAGCTCTGCACCATGTACTGCTGCCCCATTCACCACACCCGGGAGGTGGGATTGGGTCTGGGAGAGTTGGAGGGGTTATGCCAGCCTTGCCGGGTGCATTCATGACTGCTTACCTGCGTCGTTCAGCCACTTCTCCAGTAAGGGCTTCAGCTTACACATGTTCTTGAAGCTGAGGTTCAGGGCTTCGAAGCGCGAGATTGTCGTCTGGCTGAAGTCATTGCCGTAGAGTTTCCCCATCGCCAGCCCAACGTCTCCCTGAAGGAAGGTGACAGCCCAGAGGGGCGAGCTCAGTTACAGGTTGGAAAAGTCACAGCATGCGCAGGAAACAGGGTCTGTTACAGAACAGTTACAGTTCACCCAGGAGACAGGGTCCATTACAGAACACTTACAGCCCACCCAGGGGACAGGGTCCGAAAAGCACAGTTATAGCCCACCCAGGAAACAGGGTCTGTTACCGAACAGTTACAGTCCTACAGTCCACCCAGGAGACAGGGTTTGTTACAGCATAGTTACAGCCCAGCCAGGAGATATGGTCCATTACAGCACAGTTACAGCCCAGCCAGCAGACAGGGTCCATTACAGCACAGTTACAGCCCAGCCAGGAGACAGGGTCTGTTACAGCACAATTACAGCCCATCCAGGGGACAGGGTCCATTACAGCACAGTTATAGCCCAGCCAGGAGACAGGATCCATTACATTGAAACATAGAAACATAGAAAATAGGTGCAGGAGTAGGCCATTCGGGCCTTCGAGCCTGCACCACCATTTATTATGATCATGGCTGATCATCCAACTCAGAACCCCGCCCCAGCCTTCCCTCCATACCCCCTGACCCCTGTAGCCACAAGGGCCATATCTAACTCCCTCTTAAACATAGCCAATGAACTGGCCTCAACAGTTTCCTGTGGCAGAGAATTCCACAGATTCACCACTCTCTGTGTGAAGAAGTTTTTCCTAATCTCGGTCCTAAAAGGCTTCCCCTCTATCCTCAAACTGTGACCCCTCGTTCTGGACTTCCCCAACATCGGGAACAATCTTCCTGCATCTAGCCTGTCCAATCCCTTTAGGATCTTATACGTTTCAATCAGATCCCCCCTCAATCTTCTAAATTCCAACGAGTACAAGCCCAGTTCATCCAGTCTTTCTTCATATGAAAGTCCTGCCATCCCAGGAATCAATCTGGTGAACCTTCTTTGTACTCCCTCTATGGCAAAGATGTCTTTCCTCAGACTAGGGGACCAAAACTGCACACAATACTCCAGGTGTGGTCTCACCAAGGCCTTGTACAACTGCAGTAGTACCTCCCTGCTCCTGTACTCGAATCCTCTCGCTATAAATGCCAGCATACCATTCGCCTTTTTCACCGCCTGCTGTACCTGCATGCCCACTTTCAATGACTGGTGTATAATGACACCCAGGTCTCGTTGCACCTCCCCTTTTCCTAATCGGCCACCATTCAGATAATAATCTGTTTTCCTATTTTTGCCACCAAAGTGGATAACTTCACATTTATCCACATTAAATTGCATCTGCCATGAGTTTGCCCACTCACCCAACCTATCCAAGTCACCCTGCATCCTCTTAGCATCCTCCTCACAGCTAACACTGCCACCCAGCTTCGTGTCATCCGCAAACTTGGAGATGCTGCATTTAATTCCCTCATCCAAGTCATTAATATATATTGTAAACAACTGGGGTCCCAGCACTGAGCCTTGCGGTACCCCACTAGTCACCGCCTGCCATTCTGAAAAGGTCCCGTTTATTCCCACTCTTTGCTTCCTGTCTGCTAACCAATTCTCCACCCACACCAATACCTTACCCCCAATACCGTGTGCTTTAAGTTTGCACACTAATCTCCTGTGTGGGACCTTGTCAAAAGCCTTTTGAAAATCCAAATATACCACATCCACTGGTTCTCCCCTATCCACTCTACTGGTTACATCCTCAAAAAATTCTATGAGATTCGTCAGACATGATTTTCCTTTCACAAATCCATGCTGACTTTGTCCGATCATTTCACCGCTTTCCATATGTGCTGTTATCACATCCTTAATAACTGACTCCAGCAGTTTCCCCACCACCGACGTTAGGCTAACCGGTCTATAATTCCCCGGTTTCTCTCTCCCTCCTTTTTTAAAAAGTGGGGTTACATTAGCCACCCTCCAATCCTCAGGAACTAGTCCAGAATCTAACGAGTTTTGAAAAATTATCACTAATGCATCCACTATTTCTTGGGCTACTTCCTTAAGCACTCTAGGATGCAGACCATCTGGCCCTGGGGATTTATCTGCCTTCAATCCCTTCAATTTACCTAACACCACTTCCCTACTAACATGTATTTCACTCAGTTCCTCCATCTCACTGGACCCTCTGTCCCTTACTATTTCTGGAAGATTATTTATGTCCTCCTTAGTGAAGACAGAACCAAAGTAATTATTCAATTGGTCTTCCATGTCCTTGCTCCCCATAATCAATTCACCTGTTTCTGTCTGCAGGGGACCTACATTCGTCTTTACCAGTCTTTTCCTTTTTACATATCTATAAAAGCTTTTACAGTCCGTTTTTATGTTCCCCGCCAGTTTTCTCTCATAATCTTTTCTCCCCTTCCTAATTAAGCCCTTTGTCCTCCTCTGCTGAACTCTGAATTTCTCCCAGTTCTCAGGTGACCCACTTTCTCTGGCTAATTTGTATGCTACTTTGGAATTGATACTATCCCTAATTTCTCTTGTCAGCCACGGGTGCACTACCTTCCTTGAATTATTCTTTTGCCAAACTGGGATGAACAATTGTTGTAGTTCATCCATGCAACCTTTAAATGCTTGCCATTGCATATCCACCGTCAATCCTTTAAGTGTCATTTGCCAGTCTATCTTAGCTAATTCACGTCTCATACCTTCAAAGTTACCCCTCTTTAAGTTCAGAACCTTTGTTTCTGAATTAACTATGTCACTCTCCATATTAATGAAGAATTCCACCATATTATGGTCACTCTTACCCAAGGGGCCTCTCACGACAAGATCGCTAATTAACCCTTCCTCATTGCTCAAAACCCAGTCCAGAATAGCCTGCTCTCTAGTTGGTTCCTCGACATGTTGGTTCAAAAAACCATCCCGCATACATTCCAAGAAATCCTCTTCCGCAGCACCTTTACCAATTTGGTTCACCCAGTCTACATGTAGATTGAAGTCACCCATTATAACTGCTGTTCCTTTATTGCACACATTTCTAATTTCCTGTTTAATACCATCTCCGACCTCACTACTACTGTTAGGTGGCCTGTACACAACTCCCACCAGCGTCTTCTGCCCCTTAGTGTTATGCAGCTCTACCCATATCGATTCCACATCTTCCCGGCTTATGTCCTTCCTTTCTTTTTTTTAAATTTTATTTTTATTTGGATAAGGAGTTCACAATTATCATGTACCTTTTTCACACATATAACCTTTTCCATTTTTTTATATGTATAAAACTACAATTATTTATACATTCTTAAGTACACATTGAGATGATACAAAAGCAAAATAAACATTTAAATAGATAATTATGTACTGTGGTAAATCTAACCTATTAGGCTAAGTAATGAAATTAGTTCTTCCTTTCTATTGCGTTAATCTCTTCTTTAACCAGCAACGCCACCCCACCTCCCCTTCCTTCATGTCTATCCCTCCTGAATATTGAATATCCCTGAACGTTGAGCTCCCATCCCTGGTCACCCTGGAGCCATGTCTCTGTGATCCCAACTATATCATAATCATTAATAACAATCTGCACTTTCAATTCATCCACCTTATTACGAATGCTCCTAGCATTGACACATAAAGCCTTCAGGCGCTCTTTTACAACTCTCTCAGCCCTTATACAATTATGTTGAAAAGTGGCCCTTTTTAATGCTTGCCCTGGATTTGTCGGCCTGCCACTTTTACTTTTCTCCTTTGTACTTTTTGCTTCTACGCTCACTTTACACCCCTTTGTCTCTCTGCACTGGTTCCCATCCCTCTGTTGTGAACTAACCTCCTCACGCCTAGCCTCTTTAATTTGATTCCCACCCCCCAACCATTCTAGTTTAAAGTCACCTCAGTAGCCCCCGCTAATCTCCCTGCCAGGATATTGGTCCCCCTAGGATTCAAGTGTAACCCGTCTTTTTTGTACAGGTCACGCCTGCGCCAAAAGAGGTCCCAATGATCCAAAAACTTGAATCCCTGCCCCCTGCTCCAATCCCTCAGCCACGCATTTATCCTCCACCTCATCGCATTCCTACTCTCACTGTCGCGTGGCACAGGCAGTAATCCCGAGATTACTACCTTTGCGGTCCTTTTTCTCAACTCCCTTCCTAGCTCCCTATATTCTCCTTTCAGGACCTCATCCCTTTTCCTACCTATGTCATTGGTACCTATATGTACCACGACCTCTGGCTCCTCACCCTCCCACTTCAGGATATCTTGGACACGATCAGAAATATCCCGGACCCTGGCACCAGGGAGGCAAACTACCATCCGGGTCTCTGGACTGCGTCCACAGAATCGCCTATCTGACCCCCTTACTATCGAGTCCCCTATCACAACTGCCCTCCTCTTCCTTGCCCTACCCTTCTGAGCTACAGGGCCAGACTGTGCCGGAGGCACGGCCACTGTCGCTTCCCCCGGGTAAGCTGTCCCCCCCAACAGTACTCAAACAGGAGTACCTGTTGTTAAGGGGCACAGCCACCGGGGTACTCCCCATCACCTGACTTTTCCCCTTCCCCCTCCTAACCGTGACCCACTTGTCTGCCTCCCGTGGCCCCGGCGTGACCACCTGCCTTCCACTCCTCTCTATCACCTCCTCACTCTCCCTGACCAGACGAAGGTCATCGAGCTGCAGCTCCAGTTCCCTAACGCGGTCCCTTAGGAGCTGCATCTCGATGCACTTGGCGCAGATGTAGACGTCCGGGAGGCACAATCACAGCTCATTCAGGAGCAGGGTCCATTACAGCACAGTTACAGTCCACCCAGGAGACAGGGTCTATGATAGCACAGATACAGCCCAGCCAGAGTTGGAGATATAGCCAAGCATATTACAGGGCTCTGTGTCCAGTTGTGAGCCCAAAGGGCTGGAGTGGATTGACAACCCTGCCACCCTCTCCCATCAACCCCTCTCTACTCCCACCCAACCTCCCCCCAGCAGTACCTGGGTGAAGCCTAACTTGATGCGTCGCTGTTTGAAGGTGCGGGCGAACTGTTCCAGCTCCTCCAGGTCACTGGGCTCCTCCTGGTGGGACACGGCCTCCACGCCTTTAGTGGTCGGTGGGTGGGGGAGTCCCTGCGGGTGGGGCTCGGGGGCCATTGGGCAGGCTAAACCTGGCCGGTTCACTGCCTGCAACACAGAGAGGGCTTCTCGTTACCACTTGGGGGAAGGCCTCCACACCCAAACCTCCCATTTCCAACCTCTCACACTCCTCCCACTCAGCCTCAACCCTCACCCTCATCAACGCCTCCCTCAGTGCTCATACTCCTTGCACACCACTTCCCCGTCTCTCTTAGCCCTCCCCCACCCTCTCTCCCACCCCCTCATCCTTCCTCTCCTCCAGACCTACCCCTTCTGTCCATCCGCCCACTGTTACATCTCTACACCCACCCACCCTCCTCCCAATCATTTCTGCATCAGTCATTAGTTCCCATTGCCTCTGCCTCCCCTTTCCTCACCCAGCTCTCCCTCACCCCCAACCCACCCTGCCTGTATCTCCATCCTCAGCCACTCCCTCCACCCAAGGGGATGCCTTGACCCATTGAACCAGCCCCCCCATTCATGGCCCAATCAAGCTTGAACTACCCCCGTGCTGTCCCCTCCCCCTGCCCCTCATCTATTCTCCAACAACATCTAACTGCTGCAGAGCAACTGACAATGTGGCCTCGAGGAGAATTCAGCAGCTTCTCCTCCCTCATTTCCTCACTCCCTCCCTCCTCTTCCCTTCTCTTTGCTCACTCCTCCCTCCCCTCCATCACTACATCTTTCCCCTCAATCAACCCTAGCTCACTTACCTCCTCTACTCAGTCACTCCCGCTCTCCTTTCCCCTCCCCACTCCCACCACTTCACTTACCTCCTCTTCCCCTCCCTCTCTCCTGTCCTTCTCCTCTCTCACTACCCCTCTCTTTACCCTCCCCCCCACCCCTCCCTCTCTCACTCACTCCACCTCCGGCAGAGGCATAGATGTCGAACTCTGAGGCCCTGGCAAGGCCATTCAGCCTAGTGTGACCCCGCCACCTCCCCCCCTCCTGCACCCCACCCCCACCCCACACTCCTGTCGTAAGGTAGGAGCAGCGTGCCTCCAGTGACACTCATACCCTACCCCAGACCCCACACCCTCCTCCAGTTCCTCTGTGCTCAATCCCTGACCCACACATGCTCAGGCCTGGGGCCTCTCCCTGCCACACTGCACAATGTGTGTATGGTGGGGGTAGGAATGGGAGAGGGAGGGGACTGACCTGTGCTGCCAACCCCAGCCTGGGCTGTGCCTGCAGGAGTCCCCCTTGGTTTTGCTGAGGTAGCTGTAGAAGGTTTGGTGTCGAGAGCAGGCCTGGGAGGAACAGAGAGTGTGCAGTTCAAAGTTCAGAGTTCAAAGCAAATAAATTACCACATATAGCACCTTGAGATTTATTTTCTTGCAGGCATTTTACAGGAAAAAATATAATAGAAGTGATGAAAAACTATACATTAATGGACAAAGACTGTCAATAAGTTTGTAAAAACAGCCCCCTTCACGGTACTGAGACCTCGCAGTGTCCACGGACCCTGTTAATCCAGCGGGAAACTCCCATCCGGAGGGAGGGCCGGGTTCTTGATAACTACTTTGTGCTGATGGGCTTAGGCACACAGAAGCAGGAGCAGAGGACTAAATTCCATCCTCGCACTGTCCCAGGACATGGACAACATGGCGCTGACCTGGAGAACAGATCAAGCAAAATCTAAATGGCTGGAGGAAATCAGTGGGTTGAGCAGCATCCATGGAAGTTGTGGAATGACTGGTGTTTCACACCGAGACCCTGCCTCAAGACGGAAGGAAGATTGTCATGATTAAAGCATTGACAGGTAGGGGAACAAACAGTAATAACGCTGGTCTGGACGACATTTGTGATGCACAGAGAATCTGCTTCAAAACATTTCTGTTTGAGATATGGGCTAATTTGATTTTACTGTCAGACTGTGTGTATGCACATTCAAATTAGCAGAATGATTGTAAAAGCTTTGGCCAGGGTTATCTGGATTTCAGGAGCAGAGTTGAGTGTTCATATTGCATTTTGCAAAGGCATTATTTACTGAGTGGCTTCCAATTAACTTGTAAATTGCAATGACCCTTGTACATTTTGCTTCTCAAATTCTCTAAACTTAATGGTGCAATCTCGGTAATCAGGGTGAATTTAAAGAGACTTTTACAATTTGGAGCTGTGGTAATTTAGCAGGGATGATCCATGACTTTTCGTATTCTTGTGAACAAATATACTGACATTTGTGAAGCGTGAGTGAGTGACATGAAAAGGTGTTGTTGATTGACTGACAAAGGAGACGTGCTACAAGGAGGCAAGGATGTTACTTCACGGCATCTGCGATGCATACTCCACTTGGAAGGAAAGCTTGAAGCAGTAAGAGTGCATTGTAAAGTGGTGCCCATTGATTCCAAGTGATATGTCTCTTTGCAGCTTTACTCAATTCTCATTTTAATCACCATTTAACATGGAACTGTTTGCGGATTTTTTTTTTGCTAGTCTATTTACAAATCTGTGTACATGACGTACAAAATGAAAATGTGCCTTCTTTTGGTAAGAATGCTGAGAGGCAACTTAGTTCTTGCACTCATTTTCTTGTTAAAAAAGCAAATTAAATAAGTGAGTTGCTTGGCATGAATAAATGTAAATGTAAGAGAAAGGGAAAGGGGAGCTGGTAGGTGATGGGTGGAAGCTGTTATGTTTTGTAACTTCGAAACATTAAACTTATTCAAAAGAAGAGGCGTGAGCCCAAAATGTGTCTAACTTCGTGTTTACTTTAAGTGAGGCGCACATGTATCAGTTAGTAGTGAGATGACGTATGCAATTCACGTATTTTTACATATAACCCATAATGAATTATTTAAAGAAACAAGAATGCTTAATCAATGTATATACAAGATTACTTAAATACTACTGATATATTAAATACACAACACTCCTCCCTGTTTAGCTATAAATTCCAATTCAATAGAGAATGCATCTTAACTATATACACAGAATATTATATAATACAACTACTATACATAGGCATACACAGCATAGTAAATTTTAAATTGGCCCACTCAGACCTAAACATTTAATTGCTGTAGAGGCTTTCTTACTCTTGTGGGATAACATCTTTTCGGTCAAGGGGGATCACTCTGCTTGGCAGGAGAGACTTGTGGCTGTGAAACAATCTCAGGCTCTGGTTCTGGGGCCTCCTCCGTGGTGGTTGTAGGAGGTGACTCTGAGACTGCAGGAAGTGGTTCTGACAGCAGTAGCCACCTTTCTTCTCTAATAATTGACTCTGTTCCTCAACTGACCGATGAGTCATCTCCACGTGATACCAGACGCAAGCTCCACTGTGTAGACCATGGTCCAGTTCCGTCCTTGATCTTTCCAAGCACCCACTTCTGATCACCTCAGGATTGCCCAGGAGCAAAACATCCAACCTCCTTGTTTGAGGAGCCCTCAATTTGTCTCAGCGGTTTGTCCTGCACCCTCCTCCTGAGATTGGGTTTGAGGAGATCCAAGCATGAACGCAAAGGACCACTCGGGGGGGGGGGGGCAGCACGGCTGGTCGGCGTGGCGGTAGCGGAGTGTGCTGCATTTCGATGTGCACGGGGAAGATTGGCAAGTTTCTGATTCAGTGTAGTGTTCTGCTGACTTTGTCGCGGCGCATTCTTTAGACTCCAGATATAAACCTTTCTGCCAAGCCTTTTGTAGCTGGGTGGTACAGTGCAGATGCAATATAACTTAATCCATTCATTTCTAAGAATGGCTGAAACTGTTCCCTCACAAACTGTGGTCCATAGTCACTGACTAAGTGCTCTGGAACATCGGTCCTTGCAAAAAGGCTTCTCGATGCATCAGCAGAGTGCAAGGCTGCAGTGGAGATGACTAGGAACACCTAAAGTCATAGAGCCAGGGATCAGAAACAGGCCCTTTGGCCCATCTGGTCTATGCCAAACTTTCTGGCCATTTTGTAGCTGCATCCCCTACTACCAAGAAATTCATGCCCTTGAATGGTCTAGCAAAATCCACATGAATTCTCCAGGGATGGAGAGCAGCTGCTCTAGGCACCTTCTGGATGTGTTGGCATCCTGTACAGTGCATGGCAACTCTCAAACCTCCCAAGGGCAAGTTTCACTGTTAGAAAAAATGCGGAACTGGAGTTTCTGCTGCATGTTCCAGCTATTTTGGGTTGTCCTGTAGATCTGAGACAGTGTTGGGTCCCTTTTTGGTTTCCTTTTAGATCATCTCTGCTGTAATACGGAGACTTACAATTTGTATTAGGGAGAATATGTCAGGGAGTGTCTTTTTTTTGTAAATTTTCCTAGTACTTCGTTTTCCAAGGTTCACAGGACAGTCCATCGGCATTTCCATGATTAGTTGCCCACTTGAATTCAATCTTGTAATTGTGCTCTCCAAGAAACAGAGCCCTCTGCATTTGTGCTGTTGCTGTCAGTGGAGCACCCTTCTGTGGATTGAGAATGGACACTCATGGTTGATGATCAGTAATGAGAGTGAACCTCCTCCCATAGAAGTATTGGTTGAAATGTTTTACACCCCAAACCAGACTTAAGGCTCCTCTGTCAATCTGTGCGTAGTTCTTCTCTGCAGCGGTAAGGGAACTATGGGGCGTTCACTTCCATTGCTCATAACACGTGACATGACTGACTGCAACTACACCATAAGGTGAGTCGGCACAGGAAAGCTTCACCGGATGATGTGGATCATCATGTATGAGAACAGTGTCTGACATCATTATCTCCTTTACCTTTTAGAAATCCACCTTGCACTACTTTGTCCATTGCCACTTCTTCCAGATCTGCAGGAATGGAGCACAGTAGCCAAGTTTGGCAAGAGCCTGTTACAGTAGTTGACAAATCCTAAAAAGGACTGCGACTGTGACACACCTTTTGGCCTTGGGACATCCACCACCACTCTTAAGTTTTCCCAACGCACTTGTGTAATCTTTGTGCGTCAATAGTGTGACCACGGTAAGCGATGTTTGGTTTAAAGAATTCACACTCGGCATGTTGTGCTCTGAGCCCATAATATTCTAATCTTTTTAACGTTGTCTTGAGGTTTTGGAGAAGTTCCTTGTCATCCTTACCTGTAACAATGATGTCATCCAGGTAACACTGAGTGCCTGGGCAGCCTTGCCACGTTTGGTCCATAGTTTTCTGCCAGAGTGTAACTGCAGATGCTACTCCAAAAATAAGTGTATTATAGTGATAAAGCCCTTTGTGAATGTTTACGATGATAAACACTTTGGAATCCTCTCCCATCTCTATTGGTGGATAGGCCTCAGCTAAGTCCACTTTGCTGAAGTGTTTCCCTCCAGAAAGGTTTGCAAAGATATCCTCTATCTTGGTAAGAGGGCATTGATCTACTTTCAGTACTCATCCTTTTTGGCTACTGGGATTACTGGTGCTGCCCAGGGGCTCCAATGAACCTTGAAAAGAACTCCTTCAGCCTCCACCTGATCTAGCTCACTGGCTACTTTAGCACGGGCGGTTTAAGGAGCTGGACAGGCTTTGTAAAACTTGGGTGCAGCATTTTCATTTAACCCTAGTTTACCTTTGATATGTTTAAGTTTTCCAATGCCATCATTGGATACAGCCGTGGCATCACCCAGTACCTTTCATAATTTGCTTCCAGTTGACTCTGTTACAGGGGATGTGGCATGCAAATGGTGGATGGATCTCCAATTAAGTTGTAGTTGTTTCAGCCAATCACAGCCCTACAAGGCTGGTCCTCCTCTTTTCACCACATACAAACTCACTGTGGCTTGTTGCCTGTTGTATTTCTCTGTCACAAATGTCATTCCCATAGGAGTTATCTTTTCTCCAGTATAAGTTCTTAGTTGGATATCTGCAGGCTTCAGTTCAGTATCTTTGAAATGTCATTCAAACTCATTTGTGGACTGAAACAGCAGAACCAGGGTCCAATTCATTTGCCGTTCACTTCTATCGTAATCCATTTTGCTTGTCAATTGTAGGTTTTTCTTTTTCTCTTTCCTCTTCTCTATACAGTCCATTTATTTTTGTCTGCTCAACATGCTCTTTGTATGTGACTTACTTTGTTGCATTTTCTGCAAGTTTTACCTTTAAACCTGCATTGGTCTGGAGTATGCAAACCCATGCCACAACAGTAACTCAATTTGTTTGGCCGGGCAAGTCTCTGTGATGCTGCAATTTTGTTCATGTTCACTTTCATTCCTGACTGCATCTCAATTGTGTCTGTCTGCAGTTTCCATTGAAACAACAATTTCAACTGCTCTTTTCCATGTGAGCTGTGCTTCAGTTAGGAGCCATTTTTGAATGCTTTCTTGTAAGATTCCACAAACTAAACGATCCCTTAGTGCATCATTAAACCCATTACCAAACTGAGAGTGCTCAGACAATCTCTTCAACTCAGCCACATACACTGAAATGGACTCCCCTTCTTTTTGATTCCGCTTATGAAATTTAAAGCGCTCTGTAATCAACAATGACTTCAGTTCTAAATGTTCCTGCATCACTTTCACGATATCAGCAAAACAGTTAAACTTCAAAGCCTTTAAACCCAATTCACTAAGCAAAATTGGTACATATTTCTCATTGGCTATTTCATTTGCTTCAAAATACTGTTCAATTTGCTCAGTATATAAAATCAAGTAATCAAGCGTGTCTATCTTTTGAAGCAGTCAGCCATTTCTGCTCTTGCTTTAAATGATTATTATCGCCTGGATCTCACCCTTTATGAAATTGTGAATTATTCTGTTTTTTGACTTTATAAAAAAAACTCAGTCGTGTCTTTCCTCCCGACGAACATGTGCTGTGCTGCTTATTTTTTAACTTGACTGTGTCTTCTGCGCGTGCTGGGCTGCATTTTTTTTTTGCTGCCATTCCTCGCTGTGCTTTTTTAAAACTTGAATGTCCCATTGCACTTCAACAGGTCAGTAGCTATCTTGGGTTTATTTTAAGAATACCTTATCACCACTGTTATTTTTGTTGCTTCAAAAGTTAGGAACTACAAAGAAATTGAAGGTATCATCAACTGTCTTGAATGTTACAATGAAACTGAAGACTTGAAGGATATAATCGTCAAAAGCATTGTATAAAAGAAGTCCATTATTATTTTTTATTGAGATACAGCATGGAATAGGTCAATCAAGCTGCGCTGCCCAGCAACCCCCAATTTAACCCTACCCTAATCATGGGACAATTGACAATAACCAATTAACCGACCAACCGGTCCATCTTTGGGCTGTGGGGGGAAACCAGAGCACTGGAGGAAACCCACACAGTCATGGGAGAATGTAAAAGCAGCGGCGGAAATTGAACTCGGGTCGCTGGTACTGTAAAGCGTTATGCTAACCACCTTGCTACCATGCTGCCGATCTTATCTGTACCAGGTGTCTGCACCAGAGAAATTTCATTAGCCAAAGGGTGGTGAATTTGTGGAATTTGTTGCCACGTGCAGCTGTGGAGGGCAGATCGTTGGGTGTACTTAAGTCAAAGATTGATAAGTTCTTGATTGGACATGGCATCAAAGGTTACGGGGAGAAGGCTGGGAACTGGGGTTGAGGAGGAGATAAAAAAAGAATGAGTTATGATTGAATGGCGGAGCAGACTCGATTGGCCAGATGACCTAATTCTGCTCCTATGTCTTATGGTCTAATTTTGTTCATTTGCAGTCAATCAAAAGAACAGGGAGCAGGGTAAAAGGTAAACTATTTACAGGGAATCTGAAGGGGAGCTTTTTCACTCAGAGGGAGGCGTGAGTGTGGAACGAGCTGCCAGTGGAAGTGGTAGATGCGGGTTCAATTGTAACATTTGAATTTTGGATAAGTGCATAGATGGGGGGGCTATGATCTGGGGTGCAGGAAAACAGGTAGGCAGGGACTGGATGGGCTGCAGGGGCTGTCTCTGTGTGGTAGTGCTCTAGGTAATAGTGGAGAGCGATACCTGGGTAACAAGGGTAGGGATGGGAAAGGCGGACAAATGGAAAGATCCTGGCTGGGACAGAGACACAGCAGGAGTGGGTTACTTGAAAATGGCAAATTCATATAATTGGGATGTAGGTCTCCCAGGGGAATATAAGGTGCTGTTCCTCTAGTTTGTGACTGGCCTCACGGTGGCAGTGGAGAAGATGGATCAGTGGGGAAAGAATGGGAAGGGAAGTTCAAATGGCCCATATTGAGTAGCTGGGGATGGCCATTTGGACAGAGAGCAGGTGATCTGCAAAACAGTTGCGTGGTCTCTGCTTGGCCTCACCTGTAAAGGACAACACTTCAGGAGCACTGGATACAATGGACCAGGTTGGACAAAGTCAACCTGTACCTCTGCCACACCTAGAAGGGCTGTTTAGGTCTCTGGATGTTGGTGAGGGAGGAACCTTCTTATCGTTCAGAATCAGAGTCAGGTTTTTTTAAATCACCGACATGCAGTATATCATGAAATCTGTTGTTTTGTGGCAGAAGTACAGTGCAAGACATAAGTTGCAATAATAAATGTAAAAAATACAAAATAATACCAGTTCTAAGGAACAGTGAAAAGCTTGTCTTGCATATGTTCATAAAGATCAAATCATTACAAAGTGTACTGAGATAGTATGCTGAACTTTGAAAGAATGAGAGGCGATCTCATTGAAAGCTACTGAATATTGAAAAGCCGAGAGGATGTGGAGTAGATTTTTACAACAATGGTAGTGTCTAGGACCAGAGGTACAGCCTCTGAATAGGACGTTCCTTTAGAACAGATGAGGGGAATTTTGTTTTAGCCGGGGTGGGGAGGGAGAGGTGCAAGGATTCTGTGGAATTCATTGGCACAGATGGCTGACGAGGCCAAGCCATTGGGTATATTTAAAGCGGACATTGAAAGGTTCTTGTTTAGTATACGTGTCAAAGGTTACGGGGAGAAGGCAGGAGAACTGGGTTGAGAGAGAAAATAAATCAGCCATGATTTAAGGGTGGAGAAGACTTGATGGACTGAATGGCTTAGTTCTGATCCTACATCTGATGGTGAAGGAGGGAAAACACAGTAATGGCAACCCAGGTGAACGTTGAGTGCTGGGGCTCCTACCTTGCTGTCCTTGCTGTGCCTGGGGCAGGAGGAAATGCGCGGGCCCCTGGAGGTTGGCAGCGAGGTGATGCCCGGGTACGAGGACCAACTGTTGGAGCTGCAGCAACTGCTGGAGGTCCTGGAAGCAGACAGCAGTGGGTTAGAGGGCCAGACGGGAGTGCCCAACCACAGGCCGCATGGCTGCACCGCTGGGCGGGTGGGGGGGTGTACGTCAGCCCGCTTCCATAGAGAGAGAGAGTGTTGTCAGAGAGGGCACGGAAGTGCATCTAGGAATGTCAGTCAGTTAATATCTCTCCAATGTCCACACAGTGACTGGTTCCCACTGACAGTCCAAGCAGTCCAAACTCATGTTTAGGTTTGTGTGTGGACTGCATGGGGGTGGGGAAGAGTGAGTTTTCTGAGTGTGTGTGTGCACATGTGTGTACGAAGGCATGCAGATTTGTGTGTGCATGTGGGTTTGTGTATAAGTGTGTTTCTGTGTATATTTATGTACATATGTCTATGTGTGTGGGGACTCCATGGGGCGTTAGATTGACCTGTGTGTGTGTGTGTCTGTGTGTCTGTGTGTCTGTGTGTGTGTGTGTGTGTGTGTGTGTGTGTGATTGAGTGTGTGTGTGTGAGATTGTGTGTGAGTGTGTGGTGTGTGTGCATGTGTGTGGTGTGTGTGTGTGTGTGTGTGTGTGTGTGTGTGTGTGAGTGTGTGTGTGTGATTGAGTGTGTGTGTGTGAGATTGTGTGTGAGTGTGTGGTGTGTGTGCATGTGTGTGGTGTGTGTGTGTGTGGTGTGTGCGCATGTGTGAGTGTGTGTGTGTGCGCGTGTGTGTGTGAGAGTGTGAGTGTGAGTGTGAGTGTGAGCGTGTGTGTGTGTGTGTGTGTAAGCACCACAGCTCCTGTCATGCCCCTGGTCTCCCCCCCCCAGCACCAGCTCCTCCTGGCCTTCCTGAGCTCATCCCACTTGCCCATGATTGGTTCATATCCCTCAAAACCTACCCTCATACCTGCCCTATAGCCTTTTAAATGCAGTCATTGTACCAACCTCTACCAACCCTACTGAGAGCTTGTTCCACATACCCAACCCCCTACGAGAAAAACTCATCCATCAGGTCCCCTTTACATCTGAACCTCTCACCTTCAATCTGTGCCCTCTAGTTTAGACTCCCCTACCCTGGGGAAAAGACTGTGACCTTATCTGTGTCCCTCATGATTTTATAAACCTCAACCTCTTTCACTTCAGGGGCAACAATCCCAACCTATTCACACCCTCTCCTTCCCCATCTCTCCCCTCCTCCCTCAATCCCCACTCCCTTCCCTCCCCTCCTTCCTCCATTACATCCATCTGCACCCTCTCCTCTTCCTCCCTTCCCCCTTACTCTCACCCTAATCCCTTCACCCCTCCCCCAGCTCCCTTCCCCTCACTCCCATCCCGGTCCTTGGTCCCCAGTGTGAGTGACCCTCCCCAACCCCTCGCTCTGTCCCGAGGTGCGTACGTGCGGGCGAGGGGGCGTCCCTCCTTACCTGGGCGGTGATGTGGACGGGCTGCGAGAGTGCCAGCGGGGGTGCCTGCGGCTGGCTGCCGGCCTGGGTGGGCGGCTGTGATGCAGGCTCCAGTGCTGGGTGCTGCGAGGCTGCGGCGGCTGCGTTGGACTGCTGGACGGCCGCAGCCAATAACTGGGCCTGCGCCTGCTGCAGGAGGAGCTGCTGCTGGGCCGGGAGCAGTGCCGTCAGCTGGCGGTGGGGGCACGGATGGGTGGAGAGGGGGGAGTAGGGCGAGGGGGAGGCGAGTGGAGGGAAGGGGAGAGGTGAGGGGATGAAGAAGGGGAGATTGGAGGAGAGCGATCAGACGGAGGGGAAAAGGGATGGGGAGGGGGAGAGGAGAGGGTGGAGGGGAAAGCGAGGAGAGGATATGGGGGCGGGGAGAGGAGGGTGCGGAGTTGGGGGAGGGGGAGCGTTGGGAGAGAGGGGACAGAGGAGGGGTGGTTGGGGGAGTGAGAGGGAAGGGGAGTTAATGGAGAGTGAGGGAAGGGAGCAAAGATGGAGAGAAGAGGGTGGAGGGGAAGAGAGAAGCAGGCGATGGAGGGGAGGGGTTGATTGCACAGGGGAGGAGTGGGAGGTGATGGAGGGTAGGAGGGGGAATTGGGGAAGGGAGGGAGTGGATGAGTGTAAGAAGGAGGTGGGGAAGGGATGCGGATGAAATGGGAGGTGGGGCAGGGAGAGGGGTTGGTTAGGAGTAGGGGAGGGGTGGAGGGAGGTGGGGATACGTATAGAGAAAAGGGAGTGAAAGTGAGGGGGAGTTGATGGAGAAGAGGAGGGTGAGGATGGAAGGGGAGGGTAGGAGGGGAGAAGGAGGAAGAGGATGGGAAATGGCAATAGGGGAGGGCAGATGACAAGATGGATTGATGTGGGGGTGGGAGTGATGTGTTGATGGACATGGGGGTGAATGAATGGGGCGGTGGAAGTATGGGAGGTGATGGCGATGTGTGTGCAATGGAGAAGGGGAGCAATGGTAATCGAGCAGAAGGGCGGGGAAGGAGAGACAGAGAGACTTTAAACAACAGAGCAGGCAGTCTGAGCTGTGAGTTACCAGGACATCAATTCCTTGACCTGGAATCAGTGCGAGGACGGATGTTACCAGCAGGGACGGGTGTGGGGATGGACGTTACCAGCAGGATCGGTGTGGAGACGTTACCAGCAGGATCGATGTGGGGTTGGACATTACCAGCAGGGATCCATATGGGGATGGACGTTACCAGCAGGAATCGGTGTGGGAACAGATGTCATGAGCAGGGATTGGTGAGGGGATGTACATTACAAACAGGGTTCAGTTTGGGTACTGACATTACAGGCGGGGATCAGGTTGGTACCCACGTTACCAGCAGGGATCAGTTTGGTTCCCACATTACCAGCAGGGATCAGTTTGGTACCCACGTTACCAGCAGGGAGAACTGGAAGGCTGATGTTTCCTCACAACTGTCTGTTGCTCAGGAGGAGGAAGTGGAGGGCTGACGGGAAGGTATTAGGGAGATTGGGTTGCTGTGGGTTTCACTGTAGCTTGGGTAGCTGGACAAGATTAATTCTTCCCCGGGGCTCAAGGGGCGATAGGGGACAGGAGAGGGTTCAGACCCAGGCCGCAGAAGGTCCTGCCTCCTCTGATTTGCCTCATACTGGGTGTGTCGCTCCACCCCCTCCCCCAGGTCTCCGTCCCACAAGTATTCCATACACGACCTCCAGTGATACCCCAGTCAGGTCACTTACCCCCGCCAGCTGGGTGCTGGCCAGCATGAGCTGAGCCTGCGGGAGGTGGGTCTGTTGCTGCTGGGGAGCCTGCTGGGGGGCATCGGGGCAGTCGCCGGCATCTTCGGACTTGAACTGTGGAGGGAGATCTGTGTTAGTGGGAGGGGAGACGACGGTAGACCTTCTGGGCCGGGCTCGGCTGCAGCGGAGGGTGGGAGAGAGATGGGTCACGCTGGGCCTAGGCCCTAGAGTGTCACGTCTGACACTTGTTTCCGAGCACTGGGAATGGGCAAGATACTGGACTGCACTGAGGCTGCCTCATGGGAGGCCACATCCCCGCTGACTCCTGGGAAACGTCGACCCGTGCTGAGCCAGGAGGTGGGAGTGGGGGGCGCACTGAATCTTAGACAGCGAATCTCCAGATTGCAAAGACAGTGTACTGCCTGACACACCTCTCCATACACTGCCCGACATACTGCCTCACACACACTACCTGACTCACCTCCTCACACTCTACCTGACACACCTCACACTCTGCTTGACATATCTCCTGACATATCTCCAAACACACCTCCTTATATACCACCTGACACACCTCCTCACACACGGCCTAACGCACATCCTCACACATGGCCTGGCACATATCTTCACACACGACCTGACTCACCTCCTCACACACTGCCGTCTACCAGACACACCTCACACTCGCTTGACATATCTCCTGACACACCTCCTTATACACTGCCTGACACACACCCCTCACACACTGCCTGACACACCCTACACACGGCCTGACACACACCCCTCACACACTGCCTGACACACCCTACACACGGCCTGACACACACCCCTCACACACTTCCTGACACACCATCTCACACACTGCCTGATACACCCCACACACGGCCTGACATACCCCTCACACACTTCCTGACACATGGCCTCCCACCCCAGCCACTGCAGTCGGTGCCCCTCTGCGCCCTGCCTCGGAGGGAATACTCTGTGCAGTGATGGGTGTCGGTGCTGTGTAGCTGTTGTTTTCTGCTGGGTACAGCAGGAGCAGGGGTTTCCCCAGCAGCCCACGGGGACAGCTGACTCACTGAGCCCACAGAGGAGAAAGTGCTGAACGAGTGGTGAGCAGTGGGTGATGGGGAGAGGGGGCCGAAGCAATGGAGGATTCATCTCTCTGGCAGGAGCAGGCGAACTAGCGCTCCCTCACACCCGGCCCCTCTCCACACCCGACACTGCCTCTCAACAGCACACAGCAGCATGTGGCCTGAACAACACTGGTAGAGGAGAAGAATTAGTCCTTCCCCTCCCAAGTTACCTCACTCCCTCCTACACCCTCTCCCTGGTTCACTCCCACCTTCCACCCACTTGATTCCCTTGCAGGGTTCAGTCACATCACTCCCTCTCCTCAGGCCTCTGTTCTCTCACTCCCTCCTCGCTGGTTCCCTCTCTCACTCCTTTCTTCCCACCCCCATTCCCTCACTTCCTCCCCCAAGACTCAGTTCCCACTCTTCCTCCTCCTCCAGTTCCCTCACTCCTTCTCCTCTCCTCAGGCCTCAGTTCCCTCACTCCCTCCTACACCCCTCCCAGTTCCCTCGTCACCTATCCCACTCCCCCCTCTCCACCCATCCCTCATTCCTGCCACCTCCCCTCCCCATTCCCTTGCCCCCTCCATCCATCCCTGATTCGGGTCCCTCCCCAATTGCCACACCCCCTCCAATCCTCCTCCCCAGTTCTCTCGCTTCTTCTTCCCCTCTTCCTGGGTTCACTCCCTGCCCGTGCCAGAGAGCCGGGCATGGGGGAAGCTGCGGCCACGGAGCGTGCGCGCGTCAGATGGTGGAGGAAGCGCAGGGCCGCGTGGGTGTCTTTAGCCTCCCGGACACCTACCTTGCTACTGAGACTGGGGGCCGCAGGGGGGGCGGAGATCGCCGGCACTTTACTGGGCTGCGTCTGAAACACGAAGCAGGCGTCAGCTCGTCTCCCCCTACACCCCACCCCACCCCCCCAACCCCTGCGCCCACACACAACCCCGGGATGCCCGGGGGGGGGGTGGCAGACGGGGAACCGCCCGCTCACACAGCCGCTCTCTGAACCGTCTCATCTGCTCGTGAACCATCGGACAGGGGGAGTGTCAGACCAGGAGACGCCGAGCTGCAGCAAGATCCCACCGCAGGCCGTGTAGACTCAGACAGCAGTATAGCATGCACACAGGCCCCTCAACTCAAACAGTGCCTGCTAACTTCACTGACCGTCCAAATAGTTCCATTTCCCTGTACCCCTCCATATATCTGCTCAAAGATACTTTTGTACCTGGCTGATCCACTTCTTTTGGCAAGGAGTTCCACATGCTCACCAAAGGTCGCCTCTCTCTCATCCATTTTAAACCTTTCATCTGAAACCTATATCCCTCAGCACTGGGGAAAATACTGTGACTATTCATCTTATCCATGGCTCTCGTCACGCCCAACACTTTCAATAGGTTGCCCCTCATTCTCCTACGTTCCAAGGAGTGAAGACCCAGCCCAGCTGATCTCTCTTTATATTTCAGTCCTACCAACATCCTCGTAAATCCCCTTTGCACTCGTTCCGGTCTAACCACATCTTTCCTCTAACAGGTTGACTGAAACTGTGCACAGTACAGTGCTTCTAGTGGGGCCTCACCACTGACTATCACAGCATGGAACAGAGAACAGGAGAGGCGCTGTGCCAAGTCAGATAAAGAGAGGTGGCAGGTGGAGTTCAACCCAGCTAAGTGTGAAGTCGTTCATTTCAGTAGGTCCAATTTAAAGACAAAACCTAATATTGATGGTAAGACTCTTGGCAGCGTGGAGGATCTGCGAGATCTTGGGGTGCTCAAAGCTGCTGCACAGGTTGACAGTGTTGTTCATAAGGCGTATTGTGTGATGGCCTTCATCAACCATGGGATTGAGTTCAAGAGCCATGGGGTAATGTTACAGCTATATAAGACCTTGGTTAGACTCCACTTGAAGTACTGTGTTCATTTCTGGTCACCTCATTACAGGAAGGATGTGGGCAATATAGAAGGAGTGCAGAGGAGATTCACAAGGATGTTGCCTGGATTGGACAGCATGCCTTATGAGAATAGGTTGAGTGAACTTGGCCTTTTCTCCTTGGAGTGACAGAGGATGAGAGGTGATCTGATAGAGGTGTATAAGATGATGAGAGGCATTGATTGTGTGGATAGCCAGAGGCTTTTTTCCAGGGCTGAAATGGCTAGCATGAGGGGGCTTGGAAGTAGGTACAAGGGGGATGTCAGAGGTAAGTTTTTCACACAGAAAGTGGTGGGTGCATGGAATTCACTGCCAGTGACGATGGTAGAGGCGGATACAATAAGGTCTTTTAAGAGACCCTTAGATAGGTCCACGGAGCTTCGAAAAACAGAGGGCTATGCGGTAGGGAAATTCAAGGCAGTTTCGAGAGTAGGTTATGTAGTCAGCACAATATTGTGGGCTGAAGGGCCTGTAATGTGCTGCAGGTTTCTCCACAGATGTTGCCTGATTTGCTGAGTTCCTCCAGCATTCTGTGCGCATTGCTCAAGATTTCCAGCACCTGAAATTGTGGTTTTCAATCAATCTAACCCTTCTGCACGATATCACCTAAAACTCTCTATTCAACTTTCACCCACCTACCTATGTACCAAAAAGTTCCAGCTCCTGTACTCAGTGCCCTGACTAATGACACCTTTCGTTCATGTTCCTTTCCTCACCTCTTTCTACCTTCCCTGAGAACCACTCCCTCCTTAGCCCCCTGGACAGCTTAACTCTCCCCACCCGCCCTTCCCTGACCTCCTCCTTCACCACCTTCTAAATGGCCCTTCAATGTGAGGCAAAGATTCACGTGCATCTCCTCCAGCCTTGTCTACCCTATCCAGTGGCCTCCCCTATATTGGCACAGACTGGGCGACTGTCCTGCACAGCTGCATACCGACCTGTCGGTCACAGGTACCCCATTTCACCTCCTCATCCCATTCCCACACTAATCTGTCTGTTCTCTCCCTTTCCCACTGCCAACCAGAGGGACAGCACCTTGTACCTCCCGCCAACTCCTCCATTGGCAGCCTAGCAGGAACATTGAGGTTTACAATTCTCGGTCACCCTCTCCCTCTGGTACGTTGCCTCCACACCCCCCACCACACCCTCCGTAGCCCCCGACACCACTCTTTCACATCCATCAACCTCCCTCTCCTCCCCCCCACCTCGTCAAGCTGGCGATGGGGAGAAGCACCGGGGGTGGGGGGGAGCGCTGGCCAACATGGACAGGGTGAGCGAAGAGCCTGTCTCAGTCTCTCTACAATCCACTAACCACCCCACCCCATCCACTACCTCCCCACATCCCATTAGGTGCTCTCACTATCCCCCACCACCCCACCATCCCCCCCCCCCAGGCTCCAGCGCCTCTGCACACAACATACCCAGCCCAAGGGTTCCTGTCACGACCCACTATACCATCCCTCCATTCTCCTACCCACTCCTCCCCGCCCCTCTGTGCGATCATCCCCCCCCCCACCCCACTATTCTCAGCCGTCCTGCCGACAGCCCGGCACCCTCCTCTGCCCCAGACCCCACCCCTCCGGTTCCAGACATCGGACACCAGATAGGGTCCACAGCACCCACCTTGTGATTGATGTCTGAGCTGCTCCTCTCGGCGTCTGGAAGAGAGAGACAGACACGGATTATCGGTGAGTGACACGGGACTGGCCCAGCCCGGGGTTAGCAAGCAGAGGTGGGTGGAGAGCAGGTATGGGATGCTGCTCCAGTTGGCAGGGCAGGTTGGCCCCAGGCTTCAGACTAACTCACTCCCATGACTACGGATGCTGCTTTCATATGGCAGTGCTCCACGGTGGGGTGGGAACAAAAGGGATCATTTCTCTCACTTGTGTGACTGGCCTCACTGAGGCTGTGGATGGGCAGTTCAGCGTGGCAAAGTGGAGGGCAGCTGAAATCTCAGGGGACCTGGAAGCTCAAGCTGGCCAAATGGTCGCCTGGTCCTCAGTCGGTCTCTCCTAGGAAGCCCCATGAAGGCAGTGGACCAGACAGGAGGAGGTGCCATTCTCCACCTCCCTCCTCACCACCTCCCCTTCACTCATCTCCCTCCTCACCTGCCTCTTTCCCCACCTCCCCCTTCGCTCATCTCCCTCCTCACCCACCCTCTACCTCCTCCCCAACTCCCTCCTCCCCCACCTTCCCCTTCACTCACCTCCCTCCTCCCCTACCTCCCTCCTCACCCACCTCCCTCCTCACCACCTCCCCCTTCACTTATCTCCTTCCTCACCTCCCTCCTTCCCCACCTCCCCCTTTGCTCATCTCCCTCACCCACCCTCTTCCTCTTCCCCAACTCCCTCCTCACCCACCTTCCCTTTCACTCACCTCCCTCCTCCCCTACCTCCCTTCTCACCCACCTCTCTCCTCCCAACCTCCCCTCACTCATCTCCCTCCTCACCTCCCTCCTTCCCCACCTCTCTCTACCCCACCTCCCCTACACGCATCTTCCTCCTCCCCAACTCCCTCCTCCCTACCTCTCTCCTCCCCTACCTTCCCTCTTCCCCCCGCTCCCTCCTCCCCATGCCCTTTCCCACTGCACACACTCCATCTGAATGAGTTGGTCCCACCGCTTGAGTCTGGTTCCAGCCACCCCCTCCCACCCGGTCACACCCCCTCTTGCCACCCCCTCCCACCCGGTCACACCACACTGGCAGAGGCAGACACATACCCATATGGAAGCTTAGCCCCCACCCCATCCTTGTGTCACCAGTGAGAGTTGGGTGGGGGTGGGGGGGGGTGTAGAGATACATTGGGATGAGATGGCGCGGATAGAGAGGCGATAGCGATGTTCCACCCTCCTGACAGTTGTACCTGTAAGCATGGCTGTACCTGTAAGATCCAGCTGGGACTCCAATCCGGCACTCTCACATTCTGTCTCTTTGTTCATTCTTATTTCTGCAGGGAGATGACAAACATTAACTTCAGACACAGGCTGTCCCCGGGTTACCAGCGCTTGGCATTTCACACTGACACTGCTCCCCTCATACCATCACATTGAAAAGTCCAACGTTTGTACAAACACGACATTCCACTAACGACAGAACTAGTTTCCTCTCTCTTTACTTTTGGTTAATGTTTCTTATGAATTTTCTTGGCTTATTGCAATATTGCAGAGGTATAGTTACAATACCCAGTGAGTTTTGTGTATTTTTTGACTTATGGACTTCAATAAAAGCGGAACTGTTCTTTCCTGGGTAGTTAGGGGTGACATAACGAGACAGACAGAAAGAGTGACTGACAGCGAGAGAGAGGGTGAGGGAGAGAAGGAGAGGGAGGAAAGATTGTGAAATAGAGATATGGAAAAGAGATAGTGAGTCAGAGATACGAAGATACAGATGGACAAAAGAGATAGCAGGGGAGAAGTAGTGGTAGTGAGAGAGAGTGGGAGATAGAGAGGCAGTGAAAGAGAGAGAGATGGAAAGATAGGTACAGAAAGGAAAATCAAGGGGAAAGAAATGGAGAAAAAGAGAAGGAAAAGATGGATAAAAGAAAACAAAAGAGAGAGAGAACAGCGGGGGGGGGAGAGGTGAGGGATGGAGGGAAAGGGAGATCCATGGAGAGAGTGAGAGAGCAGAGCAGAGACAGAGGAGGAAAGGAAGGGACTGATGAGAAAGAGGGGGCAGGAGCTGGAGGGTGAGGTGGGAACAGAGGGAGACTGGGTGGAGAGGCCAGTCACTCCTGTGTACCTCAACCACAGGAGGGAGGCCAGCAGATCCCAGAGTGGGGGAGGTAAGGATCAATCCCGGGAGAAGTGGACCATTCTCAGTGGGAGAGGGGTAACTACTCCAGGGGCTCAGGGTGGGCTCGAGGAGGGGATGGACCCACCAAAGGAGTTTGAGGAAAAGTGACCAAGGGGCAGGTTACAGGGTGTATAAACACAGGAGTTCCTGCAGATTCCGGAAATCCGGAGTAACACGCACAAGATGCTGGAGAAACTCAGCAGGTCAAGCTGCATTAGGGGAGAGGAATAAGAAATCGACTCTTTATTGCTCCCCATAGATGCTGCCTGACCTGCTTGGTTCCTAGATCGTTTAGTGAAGGGAGAGACCGTCCTTGGCTTGTCTCTGGGAGGGGCCACTGGCTGGCTAAGAGGGGTAAAATGGTGTTCCAGCCCAGGATGTGGGTGGGTAGCAAGAGGACACCCTGGGCATTTACCATGGGGGGTGGGGGAGCTGGGGTGCTGACATCAGTGGTGGGTTCTGTGCCTGAACCATCCAAGGGGTGGGGAGGGAGGGCGGTGAACGCCAACCCCTACGCAGATGGTCTACCTGCAGCATGGAGAGCTCACAAAGTCCTCTCCTTCCATGGAAAGCTGAAGAAATTTGATATGTCTCCATGCACCATCACTGACTTTTATCAATGCACCATAGAAGCATCCCATCTGCATGCATCATAGCCTTGCACAGCAACTACTCCGCCTGTCAACACAAGAAGCTGCAGACAGTTGCATATCACTAAAACCAGTGCTCCCTCCATGGAACACACATCAAAGTTGCTGGTGAACGCAGCAGGCCAGGCAGCATCTTTAGGAAGAGGTACAGTCGACGTTTCAGGCCGAGACCCTTCGTCAGGACTAACTGAAGGAAGAGTGAGTAAGGGATCTGTTTACACTACTCACTGTCTCGGTAAAGCAGCTGGCTTAATGAAAGACCCCACCCACCCAGGACATTCTCTCTTCTCCCCCCTCCCATCAAGGAGAAGATACAAAACCCTGAAAGTACATATTCCTGGCTCAAGGGGATAATCGAATTCCAGCTCACTTAGAGCGAGACCTTTGTCTTTGTTAAAATTGCTTTGTCTTTGTAAACAAGGTGGGACAGTGGAAACCTGATTGGATGAGGACTATCCAATCAGGAGGGACGGACGACGGGGGTATAAATACCACCGGACTAGACGTGCCCAGGCATCATCCCTGATGAAGATGGCAGAGTTCATCATCAAAACTTCAGTTAAAATAGATGGCTGACCTGGCTGGAAGCCCGAGAAGAGTTTATTAATAATAAATCAATACCAATACCAAGACAGTCTCAACAAATCAAGTCATCCCGTTCTTGAAGTACCAAGTAATTTAATGTGTCATGGGTGCAGTTCCGCACCCACTTGCTGAACCTCACCTCCCCTTCACCCATCTGTCCAGCTCTCCGTCCCTGCCACCAATGCCCCTGGGGCCAGTGGGACTGTTGGTCCAACTCTCTGGATGGAGAGGTCGTCCCCAGACGGGGCAGACCTGATTGTTTCAGACGGTAGGGTGGAGGGAAGGGGTTCCAGTACAAAGAGTGCCACAGAGCAATACTGCATGCTTACAGACCATTCGGCCCAACCATTCCGTGCTGACCTCGGTGCCTAACTTGGCTAGCCCTGACACCCCAAAAACTTTATCCCCATCTCCAAAGCATAGGTCAGGAGGGAGTGGAGTGCCCACCCCCACCCCTACCTTCTTATTCTGACTTCTGCCCCTTCCTTTCCAATCCTGGTGAAGTATCTCAGCCAAAAATGTCAACTGTTTACTCTCCCCCATAGATGCCGCCTGACCTGCTGAGTTTTTCCAGCATTTTGTGTGTGTTTCTCTAGATCAGGGGTCCCCAATCTTTTTTTATGCCACTGACCAATACCATTAAGCAAGGGGTCCTTGGACAACAGCAGGAACCCCTGCTCGAGATACTTCCCCATTTATGCTTCACCCTGTCGAGTTGGGGGTCTTCTTTCCCCTGGTGTTCATGAGTTCAACCAGAGACCAGTCAGCTGAAGTAGAACATCCACAAATGAAAACCCTATGGTTACAAAAGAGGTCCCTTGTTCAGCAGGAACTCCAGGAACTCTGGCCTGCAGCATTTAATTAAAATGTTACCAGCACTGACTACTACAATGCAAATGGATAGGTGATGCGCAATTGACCCACCAGCTTTCTGGGATGTACCCTTTGTGTTAGTCGCTAGATCATGTTCTCCCTGAGTCAATTTGTTAAGCTGCCATTTCTGAAACAGTAGTTTCACTGGGATGCCTGCTTTTCCCTCACTGTGAGTACTGCCACATCCTGGGTGGTGTTGGGGTCTTGTTAAAACTGCATTTTTGTCCGAGACACTTCATCAGGGTTGGAAAGGAAGGGGCAGGAGTCAGAATAAGAAGGGAGGGGTGGGGTGGGAGGTGGAGTACAAGCTGGCAGGGGGTGGGTGGGTGTGGGTGAAATAAGAAGCAGGATAGGTGGAAGTGGTGCAGGACTGAAGGAAGTATCTAACAGGTGAAGACAGTGGACCATGGAATAAAGAGAAGGAGGGGGAGGGGAACCAGAAGGAGGCACAGGCTGCAATGGAATTGCTGAGCAGAAACGTATTGGAATTGGAATTGGTTTATTATTGTCACATGCACTGAGGTACAGTGAAAAGCTTGTCTTGCATACTGTTCATACAGATCAAATCACTACACAGTGCACTGAAGTAAAACGATAAAAACAATGACAGAATAGAGAATAAAGTGAACAGCGACAGAGAAAGTGCTGTGCAGGTAAACAATAAGGAGCAAGATCGTAACGAGGAAGATGAGGTCAAAAGTCCATTTTAACTTACTGGTGGTCTGCTGAATGGTCTTATAACAGTGGGGTAGAAGCAGTCCGTGAACCTGGTGGTGTGTGCTTTCAGGCTTTTGTACCTTCTGCCCGATAGACGGGAGAGAAGACAGGATGTCAGGGGTGGATGGGCTTTTTGATTATGTTGGCTGCATTACTGAGGCAGCGAAAGAGTTTGTAGAGGGGAGGCTGGTTTTTGTGATGTTCAAAGCTGCGTCCACAACTCTGCAATTTGTCAACTGAAGGAATTTTACTTCACCATAAAGATTGTAAATACGGCTAAAAAGCCAGGGTTATATCTCCCTGCCACACTTGGCCACCTGCACAATCCTGCTCTTCAGATGAACACAGTAATTGAGGCATAGAGCACTACAGCACTGAAACAAGCCTTTTGGCCCATCTAGTTCATGCTGACCTGATCTTCTGCCTAGTCCCATCTACCTGCACCCAGACCATATCCCTCCCTACCTCTCTCATATATCTACCAATTCATTACACATTACAAGTGAACCCCCATTTACCATTTACTCCGGCAGCTCATTCTACACTCTCAGCACCCCCTGAGTGAAGAAGTTTCTCCTCAGATTCCCCTTAATATTTCACCTTGCATCTTAAACTTCTTAAAGCCTGCATACCCCTATCTATACCCCTCATAATTTTGTATACTGTACCTCCATAAGATCTCCCCCATTCTCCTGCACTGCAGTGAATGAAATCGTAACCTACTCAACCCCTCCCTAAAACTCAGGTTCACAAGCCCCAGCACCATCCTTGTAAGTTTTCTCTGCACTCTTTCAATCTGATTGATATATTTCCTGTAGCTAGATAGCCAAACCTGCACACAGTACTCCAAACTAGACCTCACTAATGTCTCAACGAAATATACAACTTGATATATGACCTGAACAGCATCATCATTCCAGAGGTTACACAATGGAATTTCTAGCTGTAATTTCTTACTGTGATAGGGGAAGTGGGCCAGAGACTTAGAGAGAATCTGAAGGTGACCTTCTTCTGCCTGGTGAGTGGTGACTGTCTCCCAGGCAGAGAAGGGTACGGGGGTGGGGGGCCAAGTTCTAGAAGATGTGGTGAAAGCAGGTGCGTGTGCACTGGCCAGTGCAGGCAGCAGACTGAACAGCCTGTTTCCATGCTGTGTGATTCCATGAAGTTTAACACCATTCCAACACTGTCACTGACGGTCTCAAGTCATTATGTTTTACTTGAAATTCTTACCCAGGATTGCTGATGATATTCTTGCACCTTTTCCATTACAGATACTCTTTTATATTGCCCCTTACTGGATAATTAATCTCTGCCACAACCACCCAGCTGTGGGGAGCGCACTCCCTGATCTCCCTGCATGATCTCCAGTGCCCTACAATTTAATCACCCTTTGCTGCAAGTGAGATGATGCCCTTTGGAAGGACTCGTAAGTGTGAAACCCACAGAGTGATTGGTAGGGTCAGGAGCCATACCACACCGAAACAGTCTCTTCAGCCACACTTGTCCATGCTGTACAAGATTCCCACCTGCCTACTCCAGGTACCGCAGACAACACAGGATTCTGCAGCTACAAAGGCAACACCAGCAGCTGGCTCCACCTCATTAGGAGCCTGAGATTTGTTACGTCACCAAAGAGTCTAAAGAAAATTTCTACAGATGTGCAGTGGAGACAACCCCTTCTGGTGCATCATCTCCTGGTATGGAGGTCTAATCCACAGGATCGAAAGAAGCCGTAGACTCAGTGAGCACAAGACTCCCCACCACTGAGGGCATCTTCAAAAGTCTGTGGCTCATGAAATCGGAGGCACAGGAGACTGGAGACCCGCACTGAATGTTTTAGTACCAGTTTCTTCCTCTCCACCACCAAATTTCTGAACAGCCCATGAACCCACAAACACCACCTTGTTATTCACTTTTTCTACTATAGAGGTGTTGAACTTTGACAGGACAAATGAAAGGAGACAGTGTACTATACAGGGTAGGCCTTTATAGCATTGAAGTTCAGAGGGATCTTGGGGTCCAGGTCACCAAAGGTGGTCACACAGGTGGATAAAACAGTAAAGAAGATATACAGCATGATTGTCTTCATTGGTATGAGTTTTGAGTAGAAGAGTGAGGAAGTCACACTGCAGCTGTATGAAACATTAGTCACACCCCACTTGGAGTATTGCGTGCAGTCTGACTGTCCTATTATAGGCAGGATGTGGATGTGGAGAGGGAGAGGCTGCAGAAGAGAGTTACCAGGAAGTGTCTGGATTACAGGATATGAGCTATCAAGGAGAGGTTATTGTTCTCCTTTGAGTATTGGTGAATGAATGGAGACCTTACGGAGGTTTTTAAAACTATAAGAAGCAAAGTTAGGGTAGACAGTTAGAAACTTTTCCCCAAGGGTAAAAATGTCAGACACCAGAGGGCGTGCTTTTAAGGTTGGGTGGGGAGGGAAGTTTAAAGCTGACGTGAGGGACGTTTTTTTTTACACAGAGAGTGGTAGGTACTTGGAATGGATTACCTGGGGTAATGGTGGATACAGGAAGCTTGGTAGAGTTTAGGGAGCTGTTAGATAGACACAGGAATATGAATATAGAAGGATATGGAGGATACATAGGAAGAGAGCATTTATTATAAATGGGCCAGTCCTGATGAAGGGTCTCATCCCAAAATGTCAACTGTTTATTCATTTCCATAGATGCTGCACGATGTGCTGAGATCCTTCAGCAATTTGTGTGTGTTGCTCTAAACTGGCATCGAGATTGGCACGTTGTGAGCCTGTTCAGTGCTGTACTGTTGTTCAAAAATCTTACTTCCAGAAATGTGGTCATCACAAACATTTTTTAAAATTTCTGATATTCTTAGACACCCATTGATACACGACAGGTAGAGAAGAGAGAGAGAAGCTACACAGCAGCTGCCAGTGACCACACAAACAGGATGTTGGGCAGATGAATGTGTGGCTGCAGAGGTGAGGCAGGAGAGAGAGAGTCATTGATCCCTAGGGCACTAGGTGCATCTCCAGGAGAGCAGGCCAGATAGACTGCCCCTCACCAGGACCAGTCTGGATTCAGTTTGAAGGAGGAAGGCTGGGCAGGTGGAAAGTGTATCAGTGGGGGAGCATTATTGCGGTAGTGATCACAAAACAGCATAGACATAGAAAAGCGGAGGGATAAGATGGGAGCAAAGGCTCCAAATCAGGATAAGGTCAGCTCTACTGAAGTTAACAAGACTAGACTAGAAGGAGACACTTGGAAGAAAATCAATCTCAGCAGCAAAGGAAGGATCTTGAGGAGAGATTGAATATGTTCCGGTCAAACATGTTTCCACAAACAGAGAGGATAAGACAGCTAAATATAGGTGCATTCAGTGAAAGATAAGGCAAGAAAGGGAAGCTTATGTCAAGCACCAGGAGTGCAGAGTAGTGAGGAAGAGAAGTGAGGAAGATGAAGACACAGTAAAAAATAATCACGATAATATTTTTCACAAAAGAGGGTATGAATTAACGATGTAGTTTAGAGAAATAAATGTGAAACTGTGGATGGGTAAACAGGGTAAAAGAGGAAGTGGTAAGGCGTTTATCTCAAACTTTAATTCTGTTTCAGATGCTGCCTGACCTGCTGATTGTTTTCAGTATTTTCTGCTTTTATTTTAGATTTCCAGCATCTGCAGTTGCTTTGATATTTATTTATCGTTAAAGGATTTATCATCCTGGAGTATAGATAAATTAGCAGGCCCAGAAAATGCATATGACAGGCTGTTAAAAGAAGAAAGGGAGAAAACTGGAAAGGCTCTCCCTACAATTTTTATATCTTCATGGCTGCAGGGACAGTACCAGGCAGTGAAGGAGAGTTGGTGTTGTACAAGATGGTGGGTGGGGGGAACTGTGGAAGTACAATGCCGTAAGCTTAATTTTAGCACTGGGATCCATTCTGAAGGGCGGATAGATCTTGACTGAGGTGGGCACAGAATGATCAAGCCAGTCAGTGCGGGTTTGTTAAGGGAACATCATGTTTGACAGAGGTGACGAGGCGCAGGTGGATGAAGCACGTGATGTAGGTTACATGGAGTCTGGTGAAACTTTTAACAGGTTGAGCAGAAAAGTAAGAACCCGTGGGATCGCCAAGGCAGGTGGGTTCAGTGGCAGGTTCAGACAGCAAGGTGCTCCTACTGGGGACGGCGGGGGGTGGGGGGGCTGCACAGGCCTCAGTACTCCACCCTCGCCTTCAGGAACAGACCTGAACAATCCAGGCCTTGGTGTGGGTAAGTGGGCAGGGGTTCTGCAGCAGTACGAAGATTAACCATGCATCCACAGTACAGATTGCAGGACGATCATGATAGATTGTGCTGGGCAAAGGAGGTCCAAATAGATTTTAGCCAGGTCAGCGTTCCTGGTCTGTCTCTGAAGCTCAGCATGCAAGGCAGAACAATGGTGGTTGGAGATTCAATCGTTAGGGGGACAAACTGGAGATTATTTGGCTGGAAAGATACTCCAGGATGGTATGTTGCCTCCCAGATGTCAGGGTTAAGGTTGTCTCGGAGCACTCTCAAGGGGTAAGGTGAGTAGCCCGAGGTTGTATTGTACATTTGCACAACAGACAGAGGAAGGATGGTGGAGTAGGTCCTGCACGGTGAGTATAGGGAGTTGGGAAAGAGACTGAAGGTAGCAACCTTTGAATTACTCCTGGTGCTACATGCTTGTCAGGGCAGGAATAGAAAGATGGAATGGATGAACGTGTGGCTGAGAACTGGTGCAGGGGGCAGAGTTTCAGGTTCTTGGATCATTGGAATCTCTTCTGGGGCAGGGGTGATCTACCTGTACAAGATGAGTAGGTTGAACTTTAACAGGTGGGGAACCAATATCCTGGCCGGGAAGCTCACTAGTGCTACTCAGGAGGGTTTCAACTAGTTTGGCAAGGGAATGGGAACCAGAGCATTAGGTTGGAAAGTGGAGGGACTGAGAGGAAGGCTGTCACCATGACCAGTAAGAACAAGCAGGAGCAGGGTAATAGATACGTTGGGATAGACAGGTTGAAATGTGTGTATTTTAAAGCAAGGAGAAATATGGGTAAGGCTGACGAATTTAGAAGAACATGGATCAGTGCACGGAACTATGATGATGTGGCCATAACAAAGACCTGGTTGAGAGAGAGGGACATGGCTTGATGTTTCAAGTTCCACGGTTTCAATGCTTAAAGAATGATATAGCGGGAGATAAAATAAATTTGGGGGGGGAGGGGAGTAATGCTATTAATCAGCTGCATTCAAAGGACACCATAAGACTGTAAGACATAGGAGTAGAATTAGGCCATTTGGCCCATTGAGTCAGTTCTGCCATTTCATTATTGCTGATCCATTTTTCCTCTCAGCCCCAGTCCCCTGCCTTCTCCCCACATTCCTTCATGCCCTGACCAAACAAGACTCTATCAACCTCGGCCTTAAACATATGAGGGGTGATTCATAAGTTCGTGGCCTAAGGTAGAAGGAGTCAATTTTAGAAAACCTAGTACATTTAGTTTTCAACATAGTCCCCTCCTACATGTACACACTCAGTCCAGCGGTCGTGGAGCATACGGATCTCTTCTTTGCAGAAGTGGTCCACAGCAGGGGTGATTGATAAGTTCGTGGCCTAAAGTAGAAGGAGATGAGTTATTAACTTCAAACTTTCTGCATTTTCACTCAAAGAGTTGAATTGCACGTGCATGTAACGAGAGTATGTTGGACCTCCAGGTGGTCCACAGCAGGGGTGATTGATAAGTTCATAGCCTAAGGTAGAAGGAGGTAAGTTATACAGCTCTCGTTACATGCACGTGCAGTTCAACTCTTTGTGTGAAAATGCAGAAAATTTGAAGTTAATAACTCATCTCTTTCTACCTTAGGCCACAAACTTATCAATTAGCCCTCATACATACAGACTTGGCTTCCACTGATTCACCACTCTCTGGCTAAAGAAATTCCTCCTCATCTCATTCTAAAAGGGCATCCCTCTATTCTGAGGCTGTGTCTTCAACTCTCCCACCATAGGAAACAAAGTGAATGATCGTACACTTCCCCACACTGTGTTCCATCTGCCACTTCTTTGCCCGTTCTCCTAATATGTCTAAGTCCTTTTGTAGCCTCTCTACTTCCTCAGAACTACTTCCCTCTCCACCTACCTTCATATCATCTGCAAATTTTGCAACAAAGCCATTAATCTATTATCCAAATCATTGACATATAACATAAAAAGAATTGGTCCCAAAACAGACTCCTGTGGAACACCACTAGTCACCAGCAGCTAACCAGAAAGGCTCCCTTTATTCCCACTCATTGCCTCCCGCCAGTCAGCCACTGCTTTATCCATGTTAGAATCTTCCCTGCACAGAATAGAGGCCTCATCCTCTGCATCTACATGGATACATCTCAAATACTAGAAAGGTGCAATCACTATATTGGATGATGCAGAGTCCCCAATAGACACTGAGACATTGAGCAGCAGATATGCTGGCTGATTAGGGAAACATATAAGAACAATAAGGTTGTTGTCGTGGGTGACTTCACCTTCTCCCATGTAGACATGGACCTCCTTAGTGAAAGAAGTTTAGGTGGAGAAGAAATTGTTAGGTACATCCAGGAGAGTTTCTTAAATCAATGTGGAGCCACACTGGACCTGGTGCTGGGAAATGAGCCCAGCCAGGTGACTGACCTTTCAGTGGGGAACAATTAGGGAACTGTGACCGCAATTCCTTAGGTTTTAAGATAACTATAGATAAGGATAAATAAGTACAGACTTTATGGGAGAGTATTAAATTGGAGCAGGGAAAATTATGAGACTATTAAACAGGAACTAGGGAAAGTTCATTGGGAACAGCTGCTTTTGGGCAAGTCCACATGTTACATGTAGAGCGTGCTTAAAGACCAACTACACCATGTATAGGAAAGGCATGTTCCAGTAGGAAGGAAGGATAAGGATGGCAAAGTAAGGCAACTTTAGATGACGAGAGAGATGGCAAATGTAGTCAAGAAGAAAAAGGAAGCACATGTTGGGTTTAGGAAGCCAAAATTAAGCAGAGCCCTTGAGGGATATGAAGAAGCTGCAAAAGAACTCAAGCAGAGTTAGGAAAGCCGGAATGAGTCATAAAAAGTCCTTGGCAAGTAAGATTAAAGAGAATCCCAAGACATTCTATATATACATCAATAGCATGAAGATAACTAGGGAGAGGGTAGGACCACTCAAAGATAAAGAAAGGAACATGTGCTTGGAGGTGAAGAATGTGGATAAAGAGATCAGTGTGGAGCATATTAATGTGAAGGGGTGTTTCAAAATAAAGGAAGAGGTAGTGTTGGGTCTTTTAAAGAACACTAAGGTGGATAAGTTCACAAGGCATGATGTGCTACACCCTAGGTATAGATTGATGGGCCTTGACCAATACCTTCGTGTCCTCTCCAGCCACAGGTGAGGTCTCAGATGACTGGTGATTAGCTGATGTTGTTCTATTATTCAAGAAGGGAACCAGAGATAATCCTGGAAACTACAGGCCATCGACTCTCACGTCAGGGGTAGGGATGTTACTGGAGAGGATACTTAGGGATTGGATTTACGACCATTTGGAAAACCTTGGCCTAATTAGATACAGTCAGCATGACTGCGCAGAGAAAGACGTGTCTTATGAACTTGATTGAGTTTTTCGAGAAAGTGACGGAGGTGATTGATGAAAGTAGAGCTGTGGATGTCGTCTACATGAATTTTATTAAGGTGTTTAACAAGGTTCCTCATAGGAGGCTCATTGAGAAGATTAAGATGAATGGGATCCATGGTGAATTGTCTGTTTGAATTCAAAACTGGCTTCCACATTGAAGAAAGAGGGTAGTGGTGAATGGGACCTACTTGGGCTGAAGATATTCTGCAGGGATCTGTACTGGGACCTCTGCTGTTTGTGATATATATAAATAGCTTGGATAGGGTAGAAGATTGCCAAAGAGTATAGTGGGATATAGATCAGTAGCAGATATGGGCAGAGAAATGGCAGATGGAGTTTAACCCGGCCAAATGTGAAGTGTTGCACTTTGGGAGATCAGAGGTAAAGAGACAGTGTACTGTTAAAGGCAGGAACCTTAACAGTGTTGATGAGCAGAGAGATTTTGGGGTCCCAAGTCCATAGTTCCCTGAGTGTGGCTACGCAGGCTGATAGGGTGATAATGAAGCATATGGCACACTTGCCTTAATGAGTGAAGGCATTTGGTTCAAGAGACAGGAAGTTATGGCAGCTTTAGAGAACTCTGGTTTAGGCCACATCTGGAGTATTGCATTCAATGTGGGATGCCCACTACAGGAAGGACGTGGAGGCTTTGGAGGGGGTGCAAAAGAGGTTCACCAGGATGCTGCCTGGATTAGAGGGCATGTGGGTATGAAGACAGGTTGGGCAAACTTGGAATGGTGGAGTGGTGGAAGATGAGGGGAGATTTGATAGAGATCTATATGATTATGAGAGGCATTTTGGGCTTCAAGTGCATAGTTCCCTGATGTGGTCTGGGGGATGTGAGTTAAGATTGAATAGATTAGGACTGTGTTCCTCAGAACATAGAACACCGAGAGGAGACTTGATAGAGTTATACAAAATTATGAGGGGTAAAGGTAGGTTAAATGCATGCAGGTTTTTTCCACTGAGGTTGGTTGGGATTACAACCAGCAGTCATGGGTTAAAGGTGAAAGGTGAAAAGTTTAAGTGAAACATGAGGGGAAACTTCCTCAGTCGGAGGGTGGTGAGTGTGGAACGAGCTACCAGCACAAGTAGTGCATGTGAGCTCAATTTCAACGTTTAAGAGAAGTTGGATAGGTACATCAACAGCAGGGATATGGAAGGCTATGGTCCAGGTGCAGGTCGATGGGAGTCAGCAATTTAAATGGTTTTGGCATGGACTAGATGGGCTGAAGGGCCTGTTTCTGTGCTGTACCTCTTTGTCTCTATAACTCTAAACAGAGTTCACAGGATTGAAATATATAATACCAGAGGGTCTGCATTTCAGGTGAGAGGGGTTAAGTTCCACAGAACCATAGAACACCACAGCACAGAAAACAGGCTATTCGGCCCTTCTAGTCTGTGCCGAAACTTTATTCCGCTAGTCCCATTGACCTGCTCCCAGTCCATAACCCTCCAGACCTCTCCCATCCATGTATCTATCCAATTTATTTTTAAAACTTAAGAGTGAGCCCGTATTTACCATGTCAGATGGCAGCTCGTTCCACACTCCCACCACTCTCTGAGTGAAGAAGTTCCCCCTAAACTTTTCCCCTTTCACCCTAAAGCCATGTCCTCTTGTATTTATCTCTCCTAATCTAAGTGGAAAGAGCCTACTTGCATTTACTCTGTCTATACCCCTCATAATTCTGTAAACAAAGTTCAAAGAGCATGCTTTTAAAACAGAGAGTGGTGGGTTCCTGGAACGTGCTGTCAGGGTTGGTGGTGGAGGCTTTCAAGAGATGTTTAGATAGGCAGATGAACGTGCATAGGACGGAAGGGATATCGACATTGTGTAGGCAGAAGGAATGAATTTAGTTGGATTAATTAATTAGTTCGGTAAAACATCATGGGCTGAGGGGCTGAATCCTGTGCTAGCCTACAGTATGTTCTATGACCAAGACCAGGGAAGGGAGAGAAAGCAATGAGGGGCAGTGAGATGATTAGAAAGGCTTTTGGGATGTTTCCTCTATCGCCTCATGCACAGAGAGTAAGGGACAGGGAAGTTATTATGATCAAACTGTATCTTGCACCAATGGTCCGAGGGACCACATTACAGGAGGGATGTGATTACTCCGGAGAGGGAATAAGGTCGTTGGCTCTAGCTATGAGGATGGGCTGGACTGGCTGGATTGTTTCCTTTGGAACTGTGGTAAGACTTCACCATGGCTTATAAGATTGACAAGTGATTACCGAATCCTTTCGTTGTGCCCAGGCCATGTCCATTAGACAAAGAACAGGGCCTGCATTGGTATCGACTCTGATTCCATGACTCAACAGAAGGATGGAACCCTTCAGCCAAAACAGACCTCAATCCAAGCGAGCAGCACAGTGGCCGGGGAAAATCACGACTTCCCACACAGACCCCCAACAGGACTGCCAGTCGGGAGGGACTCAGACTGAGTAAACAGGAAAGACATTGCATATGTTAGTCAGGCCAAGGGACTCGACTGACGTATACGCATTCGTGAGACTAAGAGCATTGAACAGGAACACACCGTCCGGCTCGCCATGTTGTGATGAATTAATTAAATTAGTAATCAAATACTGAACTAAACTAGTCCTTCTGCCTACACAATGTCCTTAACTCTCCATTCTGCACGTTCGTGTACATATCTGAGAGCCACCACCATGCCTGGCAGCGCATTCCAGGGTGTGAAAAAAACACCCGTCCCGCAGATCTCCTTTGAACTTACCCCCCTCTCTTTAAACGTATGCACTCTGCTATTAGACTTTTCGCCTCTCGCCTGAAGGAACGCAGCTCCATCAACACTCAAGAAGTTTGACACCATCCAGTACAAGGCAGCCCACTTGACTGGAACCCCTTCCACAAGCATCCAATCCCTCCACCATCGACGAACAGTTGCAGCAGTGTGTACTATCTGCAAGATGCACTGCAACAACACACTGAAGTTGCTAAGGCAGCAACTTCCAGACCTACTACCACCACCATCTAGAAGGACAAAAACAGCAGATACCTGGGAACACCACCACTTGGAAATCCCTCTCCAAGTCACTCACCATCCTGACTTGGAAACATAACGCCGTTCCTTCACTGTTGCTGGGTCAAAATCATGGAATTCCCTCCCACTATGGGTATACCTACGCCTCAGGGACTGCAGCAGTTCAAGAAGGCAGCTCATCACCAACCTTCGCAAGGGCATCTAGGGACAGGCAATAAATGCCGGCTTAGCTGACGATGCCCACGTCCCATAAATGAACAAATAAAAAAATAAAATAAAACCTTCAGGAAAAGATACTGGTTGTTGATCTATGCCCTTTCACAATCTTATAAACTTCTATCGGATTTCCACAGTCTCTGTCATTCCAGAGAAAACAACCCAAGTTTATCCAACCTCCCCTTCCAGCCCATACCCTCTAATTCAGGCAGTATCCTGGTGAAATTCTTCTGCACCCTCTCCAGAGCCTCCACATTCTTACTGCAATTGAGCTCCCAGAGCTGAAACCAATATCCCAGATGTAGCCAAAGCAGAGTTTTACTAAGTTGCATTACAACTTCCTGACTCCTGAACTCAGACCTTTGATGATACAAGTAAGCTACGTGACTTCTTTACCACTCCATCAGCCTGGCAGCCACTTTCAGAGACCTGTGGACTTGGACCCCCCTACAAGAACAGAGTGGAGGATAGAGCTGTCTGCTTGGCAGAGGCATCTATTATTGGAGAGTGTGGGTAGGGGACTTAAGGAGGAACTGTTTGTTCACCCGGAGGTGGGGGTGGTTAGAATCCGGAACACAATACCTGAGGGGGTGGTGGAGGCAGAGCCATTCTCGTATAGAAGCAGAATCTACACTCACCAAGGCAGAGACTGTGATAGGCAAATGCTGTGGAATTAGGATAGATACTGATGGATGGTCTGGGGGCTTGGTCCTGTGCTGGAATTCAGGTCAGGGGTGGGGGGGGGGTGAAGTAACATTTCAAATGATGGGCTGAAGGGGTAAAAGCAAAGTTTGGAAAAACCTCTCTGCCGGTGGGTGGTGGGAAACTGAAACTCTTCTGTCAGAAGGTGGGGGAGGTGGCAGCAACTCTAACCACACGTAGACTGCAAGGCCACAGAACCCGGTGAGGGGAGGTGGGAATAGGAGGGGCAACTCTTTTCCAGATGGCCCAAATGGCCTTTAAGGTCACACGCTTTCTATGGCCTCTCCGACTTGATTCTTACTCACCGTGCTGCTGCATGCCCTTACTCTCTAATGAGTCACTAATAATTGTCAGCGACACGGGAGCCCCAGCACGTTATTTTATTTAGGGATTCAAATGGAGCAGGCCTTTCTGGCCCAGTAAGCTGCATCACCCTGCAGTCCACAGATTTAACCCCCGCCTAATCACTGGACAGTTTACAATGACCAATTAACTGGTACGTCTTTGGGAGGAGATCAAACAAGCCGGAGGAAACATACATAGACACATGAAGAATATAAAAACTTTCTCACAAAGGATGCCGGAGGTGAACTTCGAGCTCCGATGCCCCGAGCTGTAATAACATTGTGCTAACTGCTACACTGTCGTGGCACCCCGAAGAACACCTTCTTCTCATCCACCATCAGATTTCTGACTGCTTCACTAACCCATGAACACTACCCTCGCTGTCCCTCTTCTTCACAATATTTTTAAACTATTTGTTTTTGTGACTTTTGGTAAATTTTATGACCATAACACTGCCACAAAACAACAAATGTCACACCGCACATCAGGGATAACAAAGCTGATTCTGATTCTGCTGAGATGCAGGCAATGCAGCACGCCAACACACACTGAAAACACTTTCTCTCAAATTAAACAATATCGAAACACCCGCGTGCTCCAAAGTGCACATTCTGAAGGCATGACAAAGTCACAAAATGTCTAAATCAGAAACACACTGAAGCTCAAACACTCAGGCTGAAATAACCACACAAACTGACACGGAGAGCCAAGCATGCATGACACAGACTGGCCAATGGAGCACTTACGCAGTAGAAAACACACAGCCACGGACCGCTCTGGTTGACATACTTTGAACAAAGTTATGGACATTTGACTGCTCCCTGACAGAAAATCGGTATGAACACTGCCACTGCTGGCTGTGTGGGAACTTCCAGACTGAGACCTTGTCCAGGGAACCTTCGTATCTCAGAGGACCTGTTGCTGTAGGAGAGCTGAGCCAAAGACAGATCTCCCACAGTGGGGCACTGAACACATCACCACATCCCCACTGCCCCCAAGAACAACACATCCGCGTTTGTACACCACTATAAAACATGATAGCGAGCCACATCGGGAGATGTTAGCAGGAGGGGGAGCAGAAAGTTATTCAGAGGAGGTGAGCGGTTTGCATAATGATGTGCCTTAAAGGAAAGACAAGTATCACCTGATAATGGGTGGGGTAAACGTGGGGTTCGGAGGGGTGCAGAGACCGAGGAGCGACAGAGAGCCCGAGGATGTTGCACAGAAAGGAGAGGGGAAGAAAAAGCTGAGTGTACCAGATTACTGAGTCCCAGCGACTGGGTTCCACCTTCACCCACACACCATCCTCTCAGTGCTCCACTTTCACTGCCTCCACCAACGGTTTCAGCACGGATTCAGAGGACTGCCAGCTCGCGAGCTAGGAGAGGTGTCGGGACACCGGAGGTCAGGGGACGGTGGAGAGTGGGGAAGACAACCTGGCGTGACAGAGCGGCAGTCGGAGAGATGCCTGAGTCAGCCCCCCCCACCCCCACCCCCTGGGGGTGGAGGAAGGACGTGTATCGCTCAGCCCCCGAGACGCACTTTGTAAGCAAATCAGCCTCTGCACGTGGTGCAACAGGCACTGGTGAGACAACCACATCAAACCACACGTGGCCTCCGCTGGAAGCTCGAGCTGACTCGCACAGCCCAGCAAACCCTGCTGCTCAAACGATACCCGGTTAACTCCTTCCGCACCAAGCCTCCCCTGTGGCTGAGTCCATGCAGGATGAATATACCTCCAGATTAAATCCCACAACACAACACTGGGTTACACAATTCACCCAGGCAAAGACATTTATACTCCAAATCTGACTTACACACTCACAAGCTTCACCAATGTATCTGCCCTGAATCACACTCATTACACCCTGATTTACACACTCACAAGCTTCACCAATGTATCTGCCCTGAATCACACTCGTTACAGCCCAAATTACACACTCAAAAGCCTGATCAGTGTATCTGCCCCGAATCACACTAATTACCCCCTGATTTACACGCTCACAAGCTTCAGCAACGTATCTGTCCCGAATCACATTAATTACCCCCTGATTTACACACTCAAAAGCCTCATCAATGTATCTGCCCTGAATCACACTAATTACCCTGATTTACACACTCACAAGCTTCCCCTGAATCGCACTAATTACCCCGACTTACACACTCACAAGCTTCCCCTGAATCACACTAATTACCCCCTGATTTACACACGCACAGACTTCATCAATAGATGTACTTCTCAATCACACACACATTACACCCTGATTTACACACTCACAGGTTTCATCAATGTACCCATCCCTGACTCACTTTAATTACACTCTGATTCACATACTTCTTCAATGTGCACCAGTTTACATGAGCACATTACTCCCCGGTCTACACCAGCTGTCTTACCTCGTACTGTCTTCCCCCTTCTGAGTCACACACTGCTGACCTACACACAGCCCTAACGATAAGTGCAATGCCTTTTCGCAGACAGCCCCTGACCGGCAGCACTGATGAGGTTACACAGTGTCTGGGTTCCTTGGCCACATCCACAGCCGAGCCTCAGCCCAGCCCAGGGAGAGTTGACCCGGCCGTGGTTTGCCTGGGTTTTGGGCCGGCACTGTGGACGAGCTATGTGGGACTGCGGGACAGCGGACCCTGCCTTCAGTGGAGAACCTCCGCAATCTGTGGTGCTGTGCCTCAGCTGCCGACTTCAGGACCTTTGGGTGCGGGGGGAGGGGGGGTTGTGCTCATGATCCGGGTCAGGAGTTCCCAGTGTCTGCTCTTTGTGCCCAGCACCAGCTCCAACACCAAGGGTCCTAGTGACTAAGACAGTACAATCTATTTCTGGGACCAGCAGGGGTGGTCTGGGCACCCTTTAACACAGTCCGCCCTTGGCATCTGCACCCATACCTTCTGCTTCTGATAAAACAGAAAGAGGAAGTCAGTTCTTATTTTAGATCCCGTGAAAGGCGGAGGGGGTGTCCCCGAAGTTCAGAGCGAGACTGAGTCAAGCTCTGGGGAGACGTTTGGTGGACTCAGCACCTTAGAGACACATTTAGAGCTCCCACACACTCTACCAACAGGCTGGCGGCCACGGCTGAAAATCAACTGGGTCAGCAGCCATCCCACAGCCAGAAACAACACACTGTTCTCCCACGTAACACAATTCCAAATCAACCGAGATTTCCCAATAAAAATCTCCAGTGCAGAAAACCCAGGAAGGTTCAGTGGCACAAGCCCAACCTGAAATGTTGCCAATTCCTTTCCATCAACACACACTGCACGACCAACCGATCAAATTAAACATAGATTGTTGCTCCAGATTCCAGCATCTGCTTCCCTTGTGTGCCTCTGGGTAGTTGTAAAGGCAACATCCAGGTACGGGACACCAGCAAAAGCCTGCTGTGATTGCTCACACACTGTCCCCCAGCACAGGCACACATTCTCTCCAAACACGGATACACAGACTCCCAGCACAGACACAAACTGTCTTCCAAAACAGACACAAACTGTCTCATAAAACAGACACAAACTGTCTCCCAGCACAGACACACACAGTCTCCCAGCACAGATACACAGTCAACCAGCACAGACAAACACTGTCTCCCAGCACAGACACAAACCTTCTTCCAAAACAGACACAAACTGTCTCACAAAACAGACACAAACTGTCTCCCAGCACAGACACAAACAGTCTTCCAAAACAGACACAAACTGTCTCACAAAACAGACACAAACTGTCTCCCAGCACAGACACAAACAGTCTCCCAGCACAGATACACACAGTCTCCCAGCACAGACACAAACTGTCTCCCAGCACAGACACAAACTGTCTCCCAGCACAGACACACACTGTCTTCCAAAACAGACATACATTATTAACCAGCACAGACAAATACTGTCTCGCAGCACAGACACACAGTGTTTCGCAGCACGGACACACAGTGTTTTCCAACAAACATACACACTGTCTTCCAGCAATAACACAAACTGTCTCCCGAAACATACCCACACTGTCTCCCAGAAAGGACTGTGTCCCAGCAGAGATACGCACAGTCTCTTATCACAGTCACACACTCTCTTCCAGTATATACATGCACTGTCTCCCAGCACAGACACACTCTGTATTCCAAAAAAGACACACCCTGTCTCCCAGTGCAAAGACAAACTGCCTCCCAAAACAGACACACACAGTCTCCCAGCAGAGAGAGGCACAGTCACCCAGCAGAGAGACGGACAGTCTCTTATCACAGACACACACTCTCTTTCAGTATATACATGCACTGTCTCCCAGCACAGATACACACTGTAATCCAAAAAAGACACACCCTGTCTCCCAGTGCAAAGACAAACTGCCTCCCAAAACAGACAAATACTGTCTCCCAACAGAGAGACACACAGTCTCCCAGTAGAGAGAGAGATAGTCTCCCAGTAGAGAGAGAGATAGTCTCCCAGCAGAGACACACAGTCTCCCAGCGGAGAGACACAGACTCCCAGCAGAGAGAGACACAATATCCCTGCAGAGAGACACACAGTCTCCCAGAATATACTGTTTCCCAGCAGACACTCAGTATCTCCCAAAACAGACACACAAATTGTCTTCCAGCACAGACAGAGACTGCCTCCCAGCACAGACACTCACTGTCTCCCAGCACAGAAACAAACTGTCCCCATCACGGATACACACTCTCTCCCAGAATAGACACACACAGTCTCCCAGCAGAGATGTCCATGATCTCCCATTATGGGGACACACACTACCTCCCAGCAGGGGCACACACTGTATCCCAGCATGGACACAAAGTATTTTCCAGCATGGACACACACTGTCTCCCAGCATAGCAACACACTCACTCCCAGCATAAGCAGACACAGTCTCCCAGCAAAGTCACGCACTGCCCCCAACACAGACACACTCTGTCTCCCAGCACAGTCACAAATGGTCTTTGAAAACTGATACACACTGCCTCCCAAAAGAGACACTCACCGTCTCCCAGCACGGACACACACCGTTTCCCAGCACGGACACGCACCGACTCCAGGCACGGACACACACCGTCTCCAGGCACGGACACACACCGTCTCCCAGCACCGACACACACCGTCTCCAGGCACGGACACAGACCGTCTCCCAGCACGGACACTCACCGTCTCCCAGCACCGACACACACCGTCTCCTGGCACCGACACACACCGTCTCCCAGCAGCGACACACACCGTCTCCAGGCACGGACACAGACCATCTCCCAGCATGGACACACACCGTCTCCCAGAAACGACACACACCGTCTCCCAGCACGGACACACACCTTCTCCCAGCACGGACACGCACCGTCTCCCAGCACGGACACACACTGTCTCCCAAAACAGACAAGCCCTGTCCAGCAACAGACACAAACTGTCTCCTAGCACAGACACAAACCATCTCTGCAAAGAGTCACACACAGTCTCTCATAACCGACTCAAACTGTCTCCCAACACTGACACACACTGTCAGCAAGCACAGACACAACTGTCTCCCAAAACAGAAACACACTGTCTCCCAGCATAGACACAAAACTTTTCACAGAACAGTCTCACAAGAGATTCCCAACACAGACACACAATGCCTCCTAGCGAAAACACACACTATATCCCAGCACGAACAGAGTGTCTTCCAGCACGTACACGCACTCTGTTCTAGCATGTACATACACTCTGTCGCAGCACAAAAACACACAGTGTTCCGAGGCAGACACACACTGTCTGCCAGCAGAGACTCACAGTGTCTACAAAGAATGATACAAACTGTCTCCAACACAGACACACACTGTCTCCCAGCTCCGACACACACTGTCTCCATCACAGACACACACCGTCTCCATCACAGATACACACCGTTTCCCAGCACCGACACACACCGTCTCCCAGCACCGACACTCACCGTCTCCAAGCACCGACACACACAGTCTCCCAGCAGTAACACACAACGTCTCCAGCACGGACAAACGCTGTCTCCCAGCAAAGACACTCACCGTCTCCCAGCACGGAAACACAGCGTCTCCCAGCAGGGACACTCACCGTCTCCCACCACGGACACTCACCGTCTCCCAGCACCGACACACACCGTCTCCCAGCACGGACACACACCGTTTCCCAGCAACGACACACACCGTCTCCCAGCAACGACACACACCGTCTCCCAGCACGGACACTCACCGTCTCCCAGCACGGACACACACAGTCTCCCAGCAACGACACACATGGTCTCCCAGCATCGACACTCACCGTCTCCAGGCACGGACATGCACAGTCTCACAGCACGGACACACAGCGTCTGCAATCACAGTCACACAGTGTCTCCCAGCACGGTCACACAGCGTCTCCCAGCACGGACACACACCGTCTCCCAGCACCAACACACACAGTCTCCCAGCACGGACACACACCGTCTCCCAGCAACGACAAACATGGTCTCCCAGCATCGACACTCACCGTCTCCAGGCACGGACATGCACGGTCTCCCAGCACGGACACACACCGTCTCCCAGCACCAACACACACAGTCTCCCAGCACGGACACACACCGTCACCCAGAACCGACACACACCGTCTTCCAGAACCGACACACACAGTCTCCCAGCAGCGACACACACCGTCTCCCAGCAGCGACACACACCTTCTCCAGGCACGGACACAGACCGTCTCCCAGCATGGACACACACCATTTCCCAGCACTGACACACACTGTCTCCCAGCAGGGACACTCACCGTCTCACAGCACGGACAGACACCATCTCCCAGCACAGACACACAGCGTTTCCCAGCACAGTCACACAGTGTCTCCCAGCACGGTCACACAGCGTCTCCCAGCACCGACACACACCATCTCCCAGCATGGACACTACACCGTCTCCCAGCAGCGACACGCACCATCTCCCAGCACCGACACACACCATTTCCCAGCACTGACACGCACTGTCACATAGCACGGACACACACCGTCTCCCAGCACCAACACACACCATTTCCCAGCACTGACACGCACTGTCTCCCAGCACGGACACACACCGTCTCGCAGCACAGACACACAGCGTTTCCCAGCACAGTCACACAGTGTCTCCCAGCACGGTCACACACTGTCTCCCAAAACAGACAAGCCCTGTCTAACAATAGACACAAACTGTCTCCTAGCACAAACACAAACCATCTCCCAGCACAGACACACACCGTCGCCCAGCACGGACACTACACCGTCTCCCAACACCGACACGCACCGTCTCCCAGCACCGACACACACCGTCTCCCAGCAGCAACACGCACCGTTTTCAGGCACGGATACACAGCGTCTCCAAGCACAGTCACACAGTGTCTCCCAGCACGGTCACACAGCGTCTCCCAGCACGGACACAAACCGTCTCCCAGAACCGACACACACCGTCTCCCAGAACCGACACACACAGTCTCCCAGCACCGACACACACCGTCTAGCAGCACGTACACACACCGTCTCCCAGCACAGACACACACCGTCTCCCAGCACGGACACTCACCGTCTCCCAACACCGACACACACCGTCTCCCAGCACCGACACACACCATCTCCCAGCACGGACGCTACACCGTCTTCCAGCAGCGACACGCACCATCTCCCAGCACTGACACGCACTGACTCCCAGCACGGACACACACCGTCTCCCAGCAGTAACACACAACGTCTCCAGCACGGACAAACGCTGTCTCCCAGCACCGACACACACCGTCTCCCAGCACGGACACACACCATTTCCCAGCACCGACACACACCGTCTCCCAGCACGGACACTCACCGTCTCCCAGCACGGACACATACAGTCTCCCAGCAACGACACACATGGTCTCCCAGCATCGACACTCACCGTCTCTAGGCACGGACATGCACAGTCTCACAGCACGGACACACAGCGTCTGCAATCACAGTCACACAGTGTCTCCCAGCACGGTCACACAGCGTCTCCCAGCACGGACACTCACCGTCTCCCAGCACCAACACACACAGTCTCCCAGCACGGACACACACCGTCTCCCAGCACAGACACACACCGTCTCCCATCACAGACACACAGCGTTTCCCAGCACAGTCACACAGTGTCTCCCAGCACGGTCACACAGCGTCTCCCAGCACCAACACACACCATCTCCCAGCATGGACACTACACCGTCTCCAGCAGCGACACGCACCATCTCCCAGCACCGACACACACCATTTCCCAGCACTGACACGCACTGTCACCCAGCACGGACACACACCATTTCCCAGCACTGACACGCACTTTCTCCCAGCACGGACAGACACCGTCTCCCAAAACAGACAAGCCCTGTCTAACAACAGACACAAACTGTCTCCGAGCACAAACACAAACCATCTCGCAGCACAGACACACACAGTCGCCCAGCACCGACACACTCACCGTCTCCCAGCACCGACGCACACAGTCTCCCAGCACGGACATTCACCGTCTCGCAGCACAGACACACAGCGTTTCCCAGCACAGTCACACAGTGTCTCCCAGCACGGTCACACACCGACTCCCAGCACGTACACACACTATCTCCCAGCACAGACACACACCATCTCCCAGCACAGACACACACCGTCTCACACCATCTCCCAGAACCGACCAACATCGTCTCCCAGCAACGACATACACAGTCTCCCAACACCGACACACACCGTCTCCCAGCACGGACACTCACCGTCTCCCAACACCGACACACACCGTCGCCCAGCACCGACACACTCACCGTCTCCCAGCACCGACGCACAAAGTCTCCCAGCACAGACACTCACCGTCTCCCAACACTGACACACACCGTCTCCCAGCACGGACACACACCGTCTCCCAGCACGGACACTACAACGTCTCCCAGCAGCAACACGCACAGTCTCCCAGCACCGACACACACTGTCTCCCAGCAGCAACACGCACCGTCTTCAGGCACGGATACACAGCGTCTCCAAGCACAGTCACACAGTGTCTCCCAGCACGGTCACACAGCGTCTCCCAGCACGGACACAAACCGTCTCCCAGAACCGACACACACCGTCTCCCAGAACCGACACACACAGTCTCCCAGCACCGACACACACCGTCTCCCAGCACGTACACACACCGTCTCCCAGCACAGACACATACCGTCTCCCAGCACATACACACACCGTCTCCCAGCACAGACACACACCGTCTCCCAGAACTGACACACATCGACTCCCAGCACCGACATACACAGTCTCCCAACACCGACACACACCGTCTCCCAGCACAGACACTCACCGTCTCCCAACACCAACACACACCGTCTCCCAGCACCGACACACACCATCTCCCAGCACGGACACTACACCGTCTCCCAGCAGCGACACGCACCATCTCCCAGCACTGACACGCACTGTCTCCCAGCACTGACACGCACTGTCTCCCAGCACAGACAAACACCGTCTCCCAGCACGGACACACACCGTCTCCCAGAACCAACACACATCGTCTCCCAGCACTGACACACACCATCTCCCAGCACGAACACTACACCGTCTCCCAGCAGCGACACGCACCATCTCCCAGAACCGACACACACCATCTCCCAGCAGCGTACACACCGTCTGCCAGCAAGGACAAACACCATTTGCCCAGCACGGACACACACCGTTTCCCAGCACCGACTCACACCGTCTCCCAGTATGGAAACACACTGTCTCCCACAACGGACACACACCGTCTCCCAGCACTGACACTCAACGTCTCCCAGCACGGACACACAACACTCCCAGCACGGACACACACCGTCTCCCAGCACGGACACACACCGTCTCCCAGCACGGACACACACTGTCTCCCAAAACAGACACACACCGTCTCACACCGTCTCACAGAACCGACACACATCGTCTCCCAGCAGCGACACACATCGTCTCCCAGCAGCGACAAACACCGTCTCCAGGCACGGATACACAGCGTCTCCAAGCACAGTCACACAGTGTCTCCCAGCACGATCACACAGCGTCTCCCAGCACGGACACACACCGCCTCCCAGAACAGACACACACAGTCTCCCAGAACCAACACACACAGTCTCCCAGCAGCGACACACACCGTCTCCCAGCAGCGACAAACACCGTCTCCCAGCACGGACACTCGCCGTCTCCCAGCACGGTCACTCGCCGTCTCCCAGCACGGACACTCGCCGTCTCCCAGCACGTACACACAGCATCTCCCAGCACAGACACACACCGTCTCCCAGCACAGACACACTCACCGTCTCCCAGCACCGACGCACACAGTCTCCCAGCACGGACATTCACCGTCTCGCAGCGCAGACACACAGCGTTTCCCAGCAGTCACACAGTGTCTCCCAGTACGGACACACACCGTCTCCCAAAACAGACAAGCCCTGTCTAACAACAGACACAAACTGTCTCCTAGCACAAACACAAACCATCTCCCAGCACAGACACACACCGTCGCCCAGCACCGACACACTCACTGTCTCCCAGCACCGACGCACACAGTCTCCCAGCACGGACATTCACCGTCTCGCAGCACAGACACACAGCGTTTCCCAGCAGTCACACAGTGTCTCCCAGTACGGACACACACCGTCTCCCAAAACAGACAAGCCCTGTCTAACAACAGACACAAACTGTCTCCTAGCACAAACACAAACCATCTCCCAACACAGACACACACCGTCTCCCAGCACCGACACACACCGTCTCCCAGCACGGACACTACACCTTCTCCCAGCAGCGACACGCACCATCTCCCAGCACCGACACACACCGTCTCCCAGCAGCGTACACACCGTCTGCCAGCAGCGCACACACCATCTGCCAGCAGCGCACACACCATCTGCCAGCATCGAAACACACTGTCTCCCAGCACGTTCACACACCGTCTCCCAGCACAGTCACACAGCGCCACCCAGCACAGTCACACACTGTCCCCAGCACTGACACTCAACGTCTCCCAGCACGTTCACACACAGTCTCCCAGCACGGTCACACAGCGTCATCCAGCACGGTCACACACTGTCTCCCAGCACTGACACTCAACGTCTCCCAGCACGTTCACACACAGTCTCCCAGCACGGTCACACAGCGTCATCCAGCACGGTCACACACTGTCTCCCAGCACTGACACTCAACGTCTCCCAGCATGGACACACAACGTCTCCCAGCACGGACACACACCGTCTCCCAGCATGGACACTACACCGTCTCCCAGCAGCGACACGCACCGTCTCCCAGCACCGACACACACCGTCTCCCAGCAGCAACGCGCACCGTCTCCAGGCACGGATACACAGCGTCTCCAAGCACAGTCACACAGTGTCGCCCAGCACGGTCACACAGCGTCTCCCAGCACGGACACAAACCGTCTCCCAGCACGGACACAAACCGTCTCCCAGAACCGACACACACCGTCTCCCAGAACCGACACACACAGTCTCCCAGCACCGACACACACCGTCTCGCAGCACGTACACACACCGTCTCCCAGCACAGACACACACCGTCTCCCAGCACAGACACACACCGTTTCACACCATCTCCCAGAACCGACACACATCGTCTCCCAGCACCAACATACACAGTCTCCCAACACCGACACACACCGTCTCCCAGCATGGACACTCACCGTCTCCCAACACCGACACACACCGTCTCCCAGCACCGACACACACCATCTCCCAGCACGGACACTACACCGTCTCCCAGCAGCGACACGCACCATCTCCCAGCACCGACACACACCATTTCCCAGCACTGACACGCACTGTCTCCCAGCACGGACACACACCATCTCCCAGCACCAACACACACCATCTCGCAGCACAGACACACAGCGTTTCCCAGCACAGTCACACAGTGTCTCCCAGCACGGTCACATGGCGTCTCCCAGCACAGACACACACCGTCTCCCAGCACGGACACACACTGTCTCCCAAAACAGACAAGCCCTGTCTAACAATAGACACAAACTGTCTCCTAGCACAAACACAAACCATCTCCCAGCACAGACACACACCGTCGCCCAGCACCGACACACTCACCGTCTCCCAGCACCGACGCACACAGTCTCCCAGCACGGACACTCACCGTCTCCCAGCACCAACACACACCATTTCCCAGCACTGACACGCACTGTCTCCCAGCACGGACACACACCGTCTCCCAGCACAGACACACACCGTCTCCCAAAACAGACAAGCCCTGTCTAACAACAGACACAAACTGTCTCCTAGCACAAACACAAACCATCTCCCAACACAGACACACACCGTCTCCCAGCACCGACACACACCGTCTCCCAGCACGGACATAAACCGTCTCCCAGCAGCGACACGCACCGTCTCCCAGCACCGACACACACCGTCTCCCAGCAGCAACGCGCACCGTCTCCAGGCACGGATACACAGCGTCTCCAAGCACAGTCACACAGTGTCTCCCAGCACGGTCACACAGCGTCTCCCAGCACGGACACAAACCGTCTCCGAGAACCGACACACACCGTCTCCCAGAACCGACACACACAGTCTCCCAGCACCGACACACACAGTCTCGCAGCACGTACACACACCGTCTCCCAGCACAGACACACACCGTCTCCCAGCACAGACACACACCGTTTCACACCAACTCCCAGAACCGACACACATCGTCTCCCAGCACCAACATACACAGTCTCCCAACACCGACACACACCGTCTCCCAGCATGGACACTCACCGTCTCCCAACACCGACACACACCGTCTCCCAGCACCGACACACACCATCTCCCAGCACGGACACTACACCGTCTCCCAGCAGCAACACGCACCGTCTCCCAGCACCGACACACACCGTCTCCCAGCATGGACACACACTGTCTCCCAGCACTGACACTCAACGTCTCCCAGCACGTTCACACACAGTCTCCCAGCACGGTCACACAGCGTCATCCAGCACGGTCACACACTGTCTCCCAGCACTGACACTCAACGTCTCCCAGCACGGACACACACCGTCTCCCAGCAAGGACACTACACCGTCTCCCAGCAGCGACACGCACCGTCTCCCAGCACCGACACACACCGTCTCCCAGCAGCAACGCGCACCGTCTCCAGGCACGAATACACAGCGTCTCCAAGCACAGTCACACAGTGTCTCCCAGCACGGACACAAACCGTCTCCCAGAACCGACACACACCGTCTCCCAGAACCGACACATACAGTCTCCCAGCACCGACACACACCGTCTCGCAGCACGTACACACACCATCTCCCAGCACAGACACACACCGTCTCCCAGCACAGACACACACCGTTTCACACCATCTCCCAGAACCGACACACATCGTCTCCCAGCACCAACATACACAGTCTCCCAACACCGACACACACCGTCTCCCAGCATGGACACTCACCGTCTCCCAACACCGACACACACCGTCTCCCAGCACCGACACACACCATCTCCCAGCACGGACACTACACCGTCTCCCAGCAGCGACACGCACCATCTCCCAGCACCGACACACACCATTTCCCAGCACTGACACGCACTGTCTCCCAGCACGGACACACACCGTCTCCCAGCACGGACACACACCATCTCCCAGCACAGACACACAGCGTTTCCCAGCACAGTCACACAGTGTCTCCCAGCACGGTCACACAGCGTCTCCCAGCACAGACACACACCGTCTCCCAGCACGGACACACACTGTCTCCCAAAACAGACAAGCCCTGTCTAACAACAGACACAAACTGTCTCCTAGCACAAACACAAACCATCTCCCAGCACAGACACACACCGTCGCCCAGCACCGACACACTCACCGTCTCCCAGCACCGACGCACACAGTCTCCCAACACGGACACTCACCGTCTCCCAGCACCAACACACACCATTTCCCAGCACTGACACGCACTGTCTCCCAGCACGGACACACACCGTCTCCCAGCACGGACACACACCGTCTCCCAAAACAGACAAGCCCTGTCTAACAACAGACACAAACTGTCTCCTAGCACAAACACAAACCATCTCCCAACACAGACACACACCGTCTCCCAGCACCGACACACACCGTCTCCCAGCACGGACACTACACCGTCTCCCAGCAGCGACACGCACCGTCTCCCAGCACCGACACACACCGTCTCCCAGCAGCAACGCGCACCGTCTCCAGGCACGGATACACAGCGTCTCCAAGCACAGTCACACAGTGTCTCCCAGCACGGTCACACAGCGTCTCCCAGCACGGACACACACCGTCTCCCAGAACCGACACACACCGTCTCCCAGAACCGACACACACCGTCTCCCAGCACCGACACACACCGTCTCCCAGCACGTACACACACCGTCTCCCAGCACAGACACACACCGTCTCCCAGCACAGACACACACCGTCTCCCAGAACTGACACATATCGACTCCCAGCACCAACATACACAGTCTCCCAACACCGACACACACCGTCTCCCAGCATGGACACTCACCGTCTCCCAACACCGACACACACCGTCTCCCAGCACCGACACTCACTGTCTCCCAACACCGACACACACCGTCTCCCAGCACCGACACACACCATCTCCCAGCACGGACACTACACCGTCTCCCAGCAGCGACACGCACCATCTCCCAGCACCGACACACACCGTGTCCCAGCAGGGACACTCACCGTCTCCCAACACCGACACACACCGTCTCCCAGCACCGACATACACCATCTCCCAGCACGGACACTACACCGTCTCCCAGCAGCGACACGCACCGTCTCCCAGCACCGACACACACCGTCTCCCAGCACCAACACACACCATTTCCCAGCACTGACACGCACCGTCTCCCAGCACGGACACACACCATTTCCCAGCACGGACACACACCGTCTCCCAGCACGGTCACACACCGTCTCCCAGCACGGACACACACCGTCTCCCAGCATGGACACTCACCGTCTCCCAACACCGACACACACCGTCTCCCAGCAGCGACACGCACCATCTCCCAGCACCGACACACAGCGTTTCCCAGCACAGTTACACAGCGTCTCCCAGCACAGTCACACAATGTCTCCCAGCAAGGTCACACAGCATCTCCCAGCACAGACACACACCGTCTCCCAGCACGGACACACACCATCTCCCAAAACAGACAAGCCCTGTCTAACAACAGACACAAACTGTCTCCTAGCACAAACACAAACCATCTCCCAGCACAGACACACACCGTCGCCCAGCACCGACACACTCACCGTCTCCCAGCACCGACGCACACAGTCTCCCAGCACGGACACTCACCGTCTCCCAGCACCAACACACACCATTTCCCAGCACTGACACGCACTGTCTCCCGGCACGGACACACACCGTCTCCCAGCACAGACACACACCGTCTCCCAAAACAGACAAGCCCTGTCTAACAACAGACACAAACTGTCTCCTAGCACAAATACAAAACATCTCCCAGCACCGACACACACAGTCTCCCAGCACGGACACTCACCATCTCCCAACACCGACACACACCGTCTCCCAGCACCGACACACACCGTCTCCCAGCAGCGTACACACCGTCTGCCAGCAGCGCACACACCATCTGCCAGCATCGAAACACACCGTCTCCCAGCACGTTCACACACTGTCTCCCAGCACTGACACTCAACGTCTCCCAGCACGGACACACAACGTCTCCCAGCACGGACACACACCGTCTCCCAGAATGGACACACACCGTCTCCCAGCACCGACACACACCGTCTCCCAGCAGCAACACGCACCGTCTCCCAGCACCGACACACACCGTCTCCCAGCAGCAACACGCACCGTCTTCAGGCACGGATACACAGCGTCTCCAAGCACAGTCACACAGTGTCACCCAGCACGGTCACACAGCGTCTCCCAGCACGGACACAAACCGTCTCTCTGAACTGACACACACCGTCTCCCAGACCGACACACAGAGTCTCCCAGCACCTACACACACCGTCTCGCAGCACGTACACACACCGTCTCCCAGCACAGACACACACCGTCTCCCAGCACAGACACACACCGTTTAACACCATCTCCCAGAACCGACACACATCGTCTCCCAGCACCGACATACACAGTCTCCCAACACCGACACACACCGTCTCCCAGCACGGACACTCACCGTCTCCCAACACCGACACACACCGTCTCCCAGCACCGACATACACCATCTCCCAGCACGGACACTACACCGTCTCCCAGCAGCGACACGCACCATCTCCCAGCACGGACACACACCGTCTCCCAGCACGGACACACACCGTCTCCCAGCACGGACACACACCGTCTCCCAGCACCGACACACTCACCGTCTCCCAGCACCGACACACACCGTCTCCCAGCACCGACACACACCGTCTCCCAGAACCAACACACATCGTCTCCCAGCACTGACACACACCGTCTCCCAGCACGAACACTGCACCATCTCCGAGCACCGACACACACCATCTCCCAGCAGCGTACACACCGTCTGCCAGCAGCGCACACACCATCTGCCAGCATCGAAACACACCGTCTCCCAGAACGTTCACACACCGTCTCCAGGCACGTATACACAGCGTCTCCCAGCAACGGCACACATGGTCACCCAGCACGGATACACTCCGTCTCCCAGCACGGACACTCACCGTCTCCCAGCACCAACCCACTCACCGTCTCCCAGCAAGGACAAACACCGTTTGCCCAGCACGGACACACACCGTCTCCCAGCACGGACACACACCGTCTCCCAGCACGGACACACACTGTCTCCCAGAACAGACACACACCTTCTCACACCGTCTCCCACAACGGACACTCACCGTTTCCCAGCACCAACACACAGAGTCTCCCAGCACCGACTCACACCGTCTCCCAGTACGGAAACACACTGTCTCCCGCAACGGACACTCACCGTCTCCCAGCACTGACACACACCGCCTCCCAGAACCGACACACACAGTCTCCCAGAACCAACACACACAGTCTCCCAGCAGCGACACACACCGTCTCCCAGCAGCGACAAACACCGTCTCCCAGCACGGACACTCTCCGTCTCCCAGCACGGTCACTCGCCGTCTCCCAGCACGGACACTCGCCGTCTCCCAGCACGGACACATACCGTCGCCCAGCAATGACACACACCGTCTCCCACCACCGACACGCATCATCTCCCAGCACCGAAACGCACCATCTCCCAGCACCGACACACACCGTCTCCCAGCACGTACACACACCATCTCCCAGCACAGACACACTCCGTCTCCTAAAACAGACAAGCCCTGTCTAACAACAGACACAAACTGTCTCCGAGCACAAACACAAACCATCTCGCAGCACAGACACACACAGTCGCCCAGCACCGACACACTCACCGTCTCCCAGCACCGACGCACACAGTCTCCCAGCACGGACACTACACTGTCTCCCAGCAGCGACACGCACCATCTCCCAGCACCGACACACACCATTTCCCAGCACTGACACGCACTGTCTCCCAGCACGGACACACACCGTCTCCCAGCACCAACACACACCATTTCCCAGCACTGACATGCACCGTCTCCCAGCACGGACACACACCGTCTCCCAGCACGGACACACACCGTCTCCCAAAACAGACAAGCCCTGTCTAACAACAGACACAAACTGTCTCCTAGCACAAACACAAACCATCTCCCAGCACAGACACACACCGTCGCCCAGCACCGACGCACTCACTGTCTCCCAGCACCGACGCACACAGTCTCCCAGAACGGACATTCACCGTCTCGCAGCACAGACACACAGCGTTTCCCAGCATTCACACTGTGTCTCCCAGGACGGACACACACCGTCTCCCAAAACAGACAAGCCCTGTCTAACAACAGACACAAACTGTCTCCTAGCACAAACACAAACCATCTCCCAGCACAGACACACACCGTCGTCCAGCACCGACACACTCACTGTCTCCCAGCACCGACGCACACAGTCTCCCAGCACGGACACTCACCATCTCCCAACACCGACACACACCGTCTCCCAGCACCGACACACACCGTCTCCCAGCACGTTCACACACTGTCTCCCAGCACTGACACTCAACGTCTCCCAGCACGGACACACAACGTCTCCCAGCACGGACACACACCGTCTCCCAGAACGGACACACACCGTCTCCCAGAACCGACACACACAGTCTCCCAGCAGCGACACACACCGTCTCCCAGCAGCGACACTCACCATCTCCCAGCACTGACACTACACCATCTCCCAGCAGCGACACGCACCATCTCCCAGCACCGACACACACAATTTCCCAGCACTGACACGCACTGTCTCCCAGCACGGACACACACCGTCTCCCAGCACGGACACACACCGTCTCCCAGCACGGACACACACCGTCTCCCAAAACAGACAAGCCCTGTCTAACAACAGACACAAACTGTCTCCTAGCACAAACACAAACCATCTCCCAGCACAGACACACACCGTCGCCCAGCACCGACACACTCACCGTCTCCCAGCACCGACGCACACAGTCTCCCAACACGGACACTAACCGTCTCCCAGCACCGACACACACCGTTTCCCAGCACCGACGCACACAGTCTCCCAGCACGGACACTCACCGTCTCCCAACACCGACACACACCGTCTCCCAGCACCGACACACACCGTCTCCCAGCACGGACACAACACCGTCTCCCAGCAGCGACACGCCCCATCTCCCAGCACCGACACACACCGTCTCCCAGCAGCAACACACACCGTCTCCAGGCACGGATACACAGCGTCTCCAAGCACAGTCACACAGTGTCTCCCAGCACGGTCACACAGCGTCTACCAGCACGGACACACACCGTCTCCCAGCACGGACACACACTGTCTCCCAAAACAGACACACACCGTCTCACACCGTCTCACAGAACCGACACACATCGTCTCCCAGCAGCGACAAACACCGTCTCCAGGCACGGATACACAGCGTCTCCAAGCACAGTCACACAGTGTCTCCCAGCACGATCACACAGCGTCTTCCAGCACGGACACACACCGCCTCCCAGAACCGACACACACAGTCTCCCAGAACCAACACACACAGTCTCCCAGCAGCGACAGACACCGTCTCCCAGCACGGACACTCGCTGTCTCCCAGCACGGTCACTCGCCGTCTCCCAGCACGGACACTGGCCGTCTCCCAGCACGGACACATACCGTCGCACAGCAACGACACACACCGTCTCCCACCACCGACACGCATCATCTCCCAGCACCGACACGCACCATCTCCCAGCACCGACACACACCGTCTCCCAGCACGTACACACACCACTTCCCAGCACAGATACACTCCGTCTCACACCATCTCCCAGAACCGACACACATCGTCTCCCAGCACCGACATACACAGTCTCCCAACACCGACACACACCGTGTCCCAGCACGGACACTCACCGTCTCCCAGCACGGACACTACACCGTCTCCCAGCAGCGACACGCACCATCTCCCAGCACCAACACACACCATTTCCCAGCACTGACACACACTGTCTCCCAGCACGGACACACACCGTCTCCCAGCACGGACACACACCATCTCCCAGCACCAACACACACCATTTCCCAGCACTGACACGCACCGTCTCCCAGCACGGACACACACCGTCTCCCAGCACGGACACACACCGTCTCCCAAAACAGACAAGCCCTGTCTAACAACAGACACAAACTGTCTCCTAGCACAAACACAAACCATCTCCCAGCACGGACATTCACCGTCTCCCAACACCGACACACACCGTCTCCCAGCACCGACACACACCGTCTCCCAGCAGCGTACACACCGTCTGATAGCAGCGCACACACCATCTGCCAGCATCGAAACACACCGTCTCCCAGCACGTTCACACACTGTCTCCCAGCACTGACACTCAACGTCTCCCAGCACGGACACACAAAGTCTCCCAGCACGGACACACACCGTCTCCCAGAACGGACACACACCGTCTCCCAGAACGGACACACACCGTCTCCCAGAACCGACACACAAAGTCTCCCAGCAGCGATACACACCGTCTCCCAGCAGCGACACTCACCATCTCCCAGCACTGACACTACACCATCTCCCAGCAGCGACACGCACCATCTCCCAGCACCGACACACACAATTTCCCAGCACTGACACGCACTGTCTCCCAGCACGGACACACACCGTCTCCCAGCACGGACACACACCGTCTCCCAGCACGGACACACACCGTCTCCCAAAACAGACAAGCCCTGTCTAACAACAGACACAAACTGTCTCCTAGCACAAACACAAACCATCTCCCAGCACAGACACACACCGTCGCCCAGCACCGACACACTCACCGTCTCCCAGCACCGACGCACACAGTCTCCCAACACGGACACTAACCGTCTCCCAGCACCGACACACACCGTTTCCCAGCACCGACGCACACAGTCTCCCAGCACGGACACTCACCGTCTCCCAACACCGACACACACCGTCTCCCAGCACCGACACACACCGTCTCCCAGCACGGACACTACACCGTCTCCCAGCAGCGACACGCCCCATCTCCCAGCACCGACACACACCGTCTCCCAGCAGCAACACACACCGTCTCCAGGCACGGATACACAGCGTCTCCAAGCACAGTCACACAGTGTCTCCCAGCACGGTCACACAGCGTCTACCAGCACGGACACACAACACTCCCAGCACGGACACACACCGTCTCCCAACACGGACACACACCGTCTCCCAGCACGGACACACACTATCTCCCAAAACAGACACACACCGTCTCACACCGTCTCACAGAACCGACACACATCGTCTCCCAGCAGCGACAAACACCGTCTCCAGGCACGGATACACAGCGTCTCCAAGCACAGTCACACAGTGTCTCCCAGCACGATCACACAGCGTCTCCCAGCACGGACACACACCGTTTCCCAGCACCGACGCACACAGTCTCCCAGCACGGACACTCACCGTCTCCCAACACCGACACACACCGTCTCCCAGCACCGACACACACCGTCTCCCAGCACGGACACAACACCGTCTCCCAGCAGCGACACGCCCCATCTCCCAGCACCGACACACACCGTCTCCCAGCAGCAACACACACCGTCTCCAGGCACGGATACACAGCGTCTCCAAGCACAGTCACACAGTGTCTCCCAGCACGGTCACACAGCGTCTACCAGCACGGACACACAACACTCCCAGCACGGACACACACCGTCTCCCAGCACGGACACACACCGTCTCCCAGCACGGACACACACTGTCTCCCAAAACGGACACACACCGTCTCCCAGCACGGACACACACTGTCTCCCAAAACAGACACACACCGTCTCACACCGTCTCACAGAACCGACACACATCGTCTCCCAGCAGCGACAAACACCGTCTCCAGGCACGGATACACAGCGTCTCCAAGCACAGTCACACAGTGTCTCCCAGCACGATCACACAGCGTCTCCCAGCACGGACACACACCGTTTCCCAGCACCGACGCACACAGTCTCCCAGCACGGACACTCACCGTCTCCCAACACCGACACACACCGTCTCCCAGCACCGACACACACCGTCTCCCAACACGGACACAACACCGTCTCCCAGCAGCGACACGCCCCATCTCCCAGCACCGACACACACCGTCTCCCAGCAGCAACACACACCGTCTCCAGGCACGGATACACAGCGTCTCCAAACACAGTCACACAGTGTCTCCCAGCACGGTCACACAGCGTCTACCAGCACGGACACACAACACTCCCAGCACGGACACACACCGTCTCCCAGCACGGACACACACCGTCTCCCAGCACGGACACACACTGTCTCCCAAAACAGACACACACCGTCTCACACCGTCTCCCAGAACCGACACACATCCTCTCCCAGCACCGACACACACCGTCTCCCAGCACGTACACACACCATCTCCCAGCACAGATACACTCCGTCTCACACCATCTCCCAGAACCGACACACATCGTCTCCCAGCACCGACATACACAGTCTCCCAACACCGACACACACCGTGTCCCAGCACGGACACTCACCGTCTCCCAGCACGGACACACACCGTCTCCCAGCACCGACACACACCATCTCCCAGCACCAACACACACCATTTCCCAGCACTGACACACACTGTCTCCCAGCACGGACACACACTGTCTCCCAGCACGGACACACATCTCCCAGCACCAACACACACCATTTCCCAGCACTGACACGCACCGTCTCCCAGCACGGACACACACCGTCTCCCAGCACGGACACACACCGTCTCCCAAAACAGACAAGCCCTGTCTAACAACAGACACAAACTGTCTCCTAGCACAAACACAAACCATCTCCCAGCACGGACACACACCGTCTCCCAACACCGACACACACCGTCTCCCAGCACCGACACTACACCGTCTCCCAGCAGCGACACGCACCATCTCCCAGCACCAACACACACCATTTCCCAGCACTGACACACACTGTCTCCCAGCACGGACACACACTGTCTCCCAGCACGGACACACACCATCTCCCAGCACCAACACACACCATTTCCCAGCACTGACACGCACCGTCTCCCAGCACGGACACACACCGTCTCCCAGCACGGACACACACCGTCTCCCAAAACAGACAAGCCCTGTCTAACAACAGACACAAACTGTCTCCTAGCACAAACACAAACCATCTCCCAGCACCGACACACACCGTCTCCCAGAACGGACACACACCGTCTCCCAGAACGGACACACACCGTCTCCCAGAACCGACACACAAAGTCTCCCAGCAGCGATACACACCGTCTCCCAGCAGCGACACTCACCATCTCCCAGCACTGACACTACACCATCTCCCAGCAGCGACACGCACCATCTCCCAGCACCGACACACACAATTTCCCAGCACTGACACGCACTGTCTCCCAGCACGGACACACACCGTCTCCCAGCACGGACACACACCGTCTCCCAGCACGGACACACACCGTCTCCCAAAACAGACAAGCCCTGTCTAACAACAGACACAAACTGTCTCCTAGCACAAACACAAACCATCTCCCAGCACAGACACACACCGTCGCCCAGCACCAACACACTCACCGTCTCCCAGCACCGACGCACACAGTCTCCCAACACGGACATTAACCGTCTCCCAGCACCGACACACACCGTTTCCCAGCACCGACGCACACAGTCTCCCAGCACGGACACTCACCGTCTCCCAACACCGACACACACCGTCTCCCAGCACCGACACACACCGTCTCCCAGCACGGACACAACACCGTCTCCCAGCAGCGACACGCCCCATTTCCCAGCACCGACACACACCGTCTCCCAGCAGCAACACACACCGTCTCCAGGCACGGATACATAGCGTCTCCAAGCACAGTCACACAGTGTCTCCCAGCACGGTCACACAGCGTCTACCAGCACGGACACACAACACTCCCAGCACGGACACACACCGTCTCCCAACACGGACACACACCGTCTCCCAGCACGGACACACACTATCTCCCAAAACAGACACACACCGTCTCACACCGTCTCACAGAACCGACACACATCGTCTCCCAGCAGCGACAAACACCGTCTCCAGGCACGGATACACAGCGTCTCCAAGCACAGTCACACAGTGTCTCCCAGCACGATCACACAGCGTCTCCCAGCACGGACACACACCGTCTCCCAGCACCGACACACACAGTCTCCCAGCACGGACACACACCGTCTCCCAGCACCGACACACACCGTCTCCCAGCACCGACACACACCGTCTCCCAGCACGGACACTACACCGTCTCCCAGCAGCGACACGCCCCATCTCCCAGCACCGACACACACCGTCTCCCAGCAGCAACACACACCGTCTCCAGGCACGGACACACAGCGTCTCCAAGCACGGTCACACAGTGTCTCCCAGCACGGTCACACACCGTCTCCCAGCACCGACACACAACACTCCCAGCACGGACACACACCGTCTCCCAGCACGGACACACACCGTCTCCCAGCACGGACACACACTGTCTCCCAAAACGGACACACACCGTCTCCCAGCACGGACACACACTGTCTCCCAAAACAGACACACACCGTCTCACACCGTCTCACAGAACCGACACACATCGTCTCCCAGCAGCGACAAACACCGTCTCCAGGCACGGATACACAGCGTCTCCAAGCACAGTCACACAGTGTCTCCCAGCACGATCACACAGCGTCTCCCAGCACGGACACACACCGTCTCCCAGCACCGACGCACACAGTCTCCCAGCACGGACACTCACCGTCTCCCAGCACCGACACACACCGTCTCCCAGCACCGACACACACCGTCTCCCAGCACGGACACACACCGTCTCCCAGCAGCGACACGCCCCATCTCCCAGCACCGACACACACCGTCTCCCAGCAGCAACACACACCGTCTCCAGGCACGGATACACAGCGTCTCCAAACACAGTCACACAGTGTCTCCCAGCACGGTCACACAGCGTCTACCAGCACGGACACACAACACTCCCAGCACGGACACACACCGTCTCCCAGCACGGACACACACCGTCTCCCAGCACGGACACACACTGTCTCCCAAAACAGACACACACCGTCTCACACCGTCTCACAGAACCGACACACATCGTCTCCCAGCAGCGACAAACACCGTCTCCCAGCACGTACACACACCACCTCCCAGCACAGATACACTCCGTCTCACACCATCTCCCAGAACCGACACACATCGTCTCCCAGCACCGACATACACAGTCTCCCAACACCGACACACACCGTCTCCCAGCACGGACACTCACCGTCTCCCAGCACGGACACTACACCGTCTCCCAGCAGCGACACGCACCATCTCCCAGCACCAACACACACCATTTCCCAGCACTGACACACACTGTCTCCCAGCACGGACACACACTGTCTCCCAGCACGGACACACACCATCTCCCAGCACCAACACACACCATTTCCCAGCACTGACACGCACCGTCTCCCAGCACGGACACACACCGTCTCCCAGCACGGACACACACCGTCTCCCAAAACAGACAAGCCCTGTCTAACAACAGACACAAACTGTCTCCTAGCACAAACACAAACCATCTCCCAGCACGGACATTCACCGTCTCCCAGCACCGACACACACCGTCTCCCAGCACCGACACTACACCGTCTCCCAGCAGCGACACGCACCATCTCCCAGCACCAACACACACCATTTCCCAGCACTGACACACACTGTCTCCCAGCACGGACACACACTGTCTCCCAGCACGGACACACACCATCTCCCAGCACCAACACACACCATTTCCCAGCACTGACACACACCGTCTCCCAGCACGGACACACACCGTCTCCCAGCACGGACACACACCGTCTCCCAAAACAGACAAGCCCTGTCTAACAACAGACACAAAGTGTCTCCTAGCACAAACACAAACCATCTCCCAGCACGGACACACACCGTCTCCCAGCACCGACACACACCGTCTCCCAGCACCGACACACACCGTCTCCCAGCAGCGTACACACCGTCTGCCAGCAGCGCACACACCATCTGCCAGCATCGAAACACACCGTCTCCCAGCACGTTCACACACTGTCTCCCAGCACTGACACTCAACGTCTCCCAGCACGGACACACAACGTCTCCCAGCACGGACACACACCGTCTCCCAGACGGACACACACCGTCTCCCAGAACCGACACACACCGTCTCCCAGAACCGACACACACAGTCTCCCAGCAGCGATACACACCGTCTCCCAGCAGCGACACTCACCATCTCCCAGCACTGACACTACACCATCTCCCAGCAGCGACACGCACCATCTCCCAGCACCGACACACACCATTTCCCAGCACTGACACGCACTGTCTCCCAGCACGGACACACACCGTCTCCCAGCACGGACACACACCGTCTCCCAGCACGGACACACACCGTCTCCCAAAACAGACAAGCCCTGTCTAACAACAGACACAAACTGTCTCCTAGCACAAACACAAACCATCTCCCAGCACAGACACACACCGTCGCCCAGCACCAACACACTCACCGTCTCCCAGCACCGACGCACACAGTCTCCCAACACGGACACTAACCGTCTCCCAGCACCGACACACACCGTTTCCCAGCACCGACGCACACAGTCTCCCAGCACGGACACTCACCGTCTCCCAACACCGACACACACCGTCTCCCAGCACCGACACACACCGTCTCCCAGCACGGACACTACACCGTCTCCCAGCAGCGACACACACCATCTCCCAGCACCGACACACACCGTCTCCCAGCAGCAACACACACCGTCTCCAGGCACGGATACATAGCGTCTCCAAGCACAGTCACACAGTGTCTCCCAGCACGGTCACACAGCGTCTCCCAGCACGGACACACAACACTCCCAGCACGGACACACACCGTCTCCCAGCACGGACACACACCGTCTCCCAGCACGGACACACACCGTCTCCCAGAACCGACACACACCATCTCCCAGAACCGACACACATCGTCTCCCAGCAGCGACAAACACCGTCTCCAGGCACGGATACACAGCGTCTCCAAGCACAGTCACACAGTGTCTCCCAGCACGATCACACAGCGTCTCCCAGCACGGACACACACCGTTTCCCAGCACCGACGCACACAGTCTCCCAGCACGGACACTCACCGTCTCCCAACACCGACACACACCGTCTCCCAGCACCGACACACACCGTCTCCCAGCACGGACACAACACCGTCTCCCAGCAGCGACACGCCCCATCTCCCAGCACCGACACACACCGTCTCCCAGCAGCAACACACACCGTCTCCAGGCACGGATACACAGCGTCTCCAAGCACAGTCACACAGTGTCTCCCAGCACGGTCACACAGCGTCTACCAGCACGGACACACAACACTCCCAGCACGGACACACACCGTCTCCCAGCACGGACACACACCGTCTCCCAGCACGGACACACACTGTCTCCCAAAACAGACACACACCGTCTCACACCGTCTCACAGAACCGACACACATCGTCTCCCAGCAGCGACAAACACCGTCTCCAGGCACGGATACACAGCGTCTCCAAGCACAGTCACACAGTGTCTCCCAGCACGATCACACAGCGTCTCCCAGCACGGACACACACCGTTTCCCAGCACCGACGCACACAGTCTCCCAGCACGGACACTCACCGTCTCCCAACACCGACACACACCGTCTCCCAGCACCGACACACACCGTCTCCCAGCACGGACACAACACCGTCTCCCAGCAGCGACACGCCCCATCTCCCAGCACCGACACACACCGTCTCCCAGCAGCAACACACACCGTCTCCAGGCACGGATACACAGCGTCTCCAAGCACAGTCACACAGTGTCTCCCAGCACGGTCACACAGCGTCTACCAGCACGGACACACAACACTCCCAGCACGGACACACACCGTCTCCCAGCACGGACACACACCGTCTCCCAGCACGGACACACACTGTCTCCCAAAACAGACACACACCGTCTCACACCGTCTCACAGAACCGACACACATCGTCTCCCAGCAGCGACAAACACCGTCTCCAGGCACGGATACACAGCGTCTCCAAGCACAGTCACACAGTGTCTCCCAGCACGATCACACAGCGTCTCCCAGCACGGACACACACCGCCTCCCAGAACCGACACACACAGTCTCCCAGAACCAACACACACAGTCTCCCAGCAGCGACAGACACAGTCTCCCAGCACGGACACTCGCTGTCTCCCAGCACGGTCACTCGCCGTCTCCCAGCACGGACACTCGCCGTCTCCCAGCACGGACACATACCGTCGCCCAGCACCGACACACACCGTCTCCCACCACCGACACGCATCATCTCCCAGCACTGACACGCACCATCTCCCAGCACCGACACACACCGTCTCCCAGCACGTACACACACCATCTCCCAGCACAGACACACTCCGTCTCACACCATCTCCCAGAACCGACACACATCGTCTCCCAGCACCGACAGACACAGTCTCCCAACACCGACACACACCGTGTCCCAGCACGGACACTCACCGTCTCCCAACACCGACACACACCGTCTCCCAGCACCGACATACACCATCTCCCAGCACCGACACTACACCGTCTCCCAGCACCGACACACACCGTCTCCCAGCACCGACACACACCATTTCCCAGCACTGACACGCACTGTCTCCCAGCACGGACACACACCGTCTCCCAGCACGGACACACACCGTCTCCCAGCACCAACACACACCATTTCCCAGCACTGACACGCACCGTCTCCCAGCACCGACACACACCGTCTCCCAGCACGGACACACACCGTCTCCCAGCACGGACACACACCGTCTCCCAAAACAGAGAAGCCCTGTCTAACAACAGACACAAACTGTCTCCTAGCACAAACACAAACCATCTCCCAGCACAGACACACACCGTCTCCCAACACCGACACACACCGTCTCCCAGCACCGACACTCACCGTCTCCCAGCACGGACAGACACAGTCTCCCAACACCGACACACACCGTGTCCCAGCACGGACACTCACCGTCTCCCAACACCGACACACACCGTCTCCCAGCACCGACACACACCGTCTCCCAGCACGGACACACACCGTCTCCCAGCAGCGACACACACCTTCTCCAGGCACGGACACAGACCGTCTCCCAGCATGGACACACACCGTCTCCCAGCACCGACACACACTGTCTCCCAGCACGGACACACACCGTCTCCCAGCACGGACACACACCGTCTCCCAAAACAGACAAGCCCTGTCTAACAACAGACACAAACTGTCTCCCAGCACAGACACACACCGTCGCCCAGCACCGACGCACACAGTCTCCCAGCACGGACATTCACCGTCTCGCAGCACAGACACACAGCGTTTCCCAGCAGTCACACAGTGTCTCCCAGTACGGACACACACCGTCTCCCAAAACAGACAAGCCCTGTCTAACAACAGACACAAACTGTCTCCTAGCACAAACACAAAACATCTCCCAGCACAGACACACACCGTCGTCCAGCACCGACACACTCACTGTCTCCCAGCACTGACGCACACAGTCTCCCAGCACGGACATTCACCGTCTCGCAGCACAGACACACAGCGTTTCCCAGCATTCACACTGTGTCTCCCAGGACGGACACACACCGTCTCCCAAAACAGACAAGCCCTGTCTAACAACAGACACAAACTGTCTCCTAGCACAAACACAAACCATCTCCCAACACAGACACACACCGTCGCCCAGCACCGACGCACACAGTCTCCCAGCACCGACACACACCGTCTCCCAGCACGGACACTACACCTTCTCCCAGCAGCGCACACACCATCTGCCAGCATCGAAACACACCGTCTCCCAGCACGTTCACACACTGTCTCCCAGCACTGACACTCAACGTCTCCCAGCACGGACACACAACGTCTCCCAGCACGGACACACACCGTCTCCCAGAACGGACACACACCGTCTCCCAGAACCGACACACAAAGTCTCCCAGCAGCGATACACACCGTCTCCCAGCAGCGACACTCACCATCTCCCAGCACTGACACTACACCATCTCCCAGCAGCGACACGCACCATCTCCCAGCACCGACACACACAATTTCCCAGCACTGACACGCACTGTCTCCCAGCACGGACACACACCGTCTCCCAGCACGGACACACACCGTCTCCCAGCACGGACACACACCGTCTCCCAAAACAGACAAGCCCTGTCTAACAACAGACACAAACTGTCTCCTAGCACAAACACAAACCATCTCCCAGCACAGACACACACCGTTGTCCAGCACCGACACACTCAATGTCTCCCAGCACCGACGCACACAGTCTCCCAGCACGGACACTCACCATCTCCCAACACCGACACACACCGTCTCCCAGCACCGACACACACCGTCTCCCAGCAGCGTACACACCGTCTGCCAGCAGCGCACACACCATCTGCCAGCATCGAAACACACCGTCTCCCAGCACGTTCACACACTGTCTCCCAGCACTGACACTCAACGTCTCCCAGCACGGACACACAACGTCTCCCAGCACGGACACACACCGTCTCCCAGAACGGACACACACCGTCTCCCAGAACCGACACACAAAGTCTCCCAGCAGCGATACACACCGTCTCCCAGCAGCGACACTCACCATCTCCCAGCACTGACACTACACCATCTCCCAGCAGCGACACGCACCATCGCCCAGCACCGACACACACAATTTCCCAGCACTGACACGCACTGTCTCCCAGCACGGACACACACCGTCTCCCAGCACGGACACACACCGTCTCCCAGCACGGACACACACAGTCTCCCAAAACAGACAAGCCCTGTCTAACAACAGACACAAACTGTCTCCTAGCACAAACACAAACCATCTCCCAGCACAGACAGACACCGTCGCCCAGCACCAACACACTCACCGTCTCCCAGCACCGACGCACACAGTCTCCCAACACGGACATTAACCGTCTCCCAGCACCGACACACACCGTTTCCCAGCACCGACGCACACAGTCTCCCAGCACGGACACTCACCGTCTCCCAACACCGACACACACCGTCTCCCAGCACCGACACACACCGTCTCCCAGCACGGACACAACACCGTCTCCCAGCAGCGACACGCCCCATCTCCCAGCACCGACACACACCGTCTCCCAGCAGCAACACACACCGTCTCCAGGCACGGATACATAGCGTCTCCAAGCACAGTCACACAGTGTCTCCCAGCACGGTCACACAGCGTCTACCAGCACGGACACACAACACTCCCAGCACGGACACACACCGTCTCCCAGCACGGACACACACCGTCTCCCAGCACGGACACACACTGTCTCCCAAAACAGACACACACCGTCTCACACCGTCTCACAGAACCGACACACATCGTCTCCCAGCAGCGACAAACACCGTCTCCAGGCACGGATACACAGCGTCTCCAAGCACAGTCACACAGTGTCTCCCAGCACGATCACACAGCGTCTCCCAGCACGGACACACACCGCCTCCCAGAACCGACACACACAGTCTCCCAGAACCAACACACACAGTCTCCCAGCAGCGACAGACACCGTCTCCCAGCACGGACACTCGCCGTCTCCCAGCACGGTCACTCGCCGTCTCCCAGCACGGACATTGGCCGTCTCCCAGCACGGACACTGGCCGTCTCCCAGCACGGACACATACCGTCGCCCAGCAACGACACACACCGTCTCCCACCACCGACACGCATCATCTGCCAGCACCGACACGCACCATCTCCCAGCACCGACACACACCGTCTCCCAGCACGTACACACACCACCTCCCAGCACAGATACACTCCGTCTCACACCATCTCCCAGAACCGACACACATCGTCTCCCAGCACCGACATACACAGTCTCCCAACACCGACACACACCGTGTCCCAGCACGGACACTCACCGTCTCCCAGCACGGACACTACACCGTCTCCCAGCAGCGACACGCACCATCTCCCAGCACCAACACACACCATTTCCCAGCACTGACACACACTGTCTCCCAGCACGGACACACACCGTCTCCCAGCACGGACACACACCATCTCCCAGCACCGACACACACCATCTCCCAGCACTGACACACACCGTCTCCCAGCACGGACACACACCGTCTCCCAGCACGGACACACACCGTCTCCCAAAACAGACAAGCCCTGTCTAACAACAGACACAAACTGTCTCCTAGCACAAACACAAACCATCTCCCAGCACGGACATTCACCGTCTCCCAACACCGACACACACAGTCTCCCAGCACCGACATACACAGTCTCCCAACACCGACACACACCGTGTCCCAGCACGGACACTCACCGTCTCCCAGCACGGACACTACACCGTCTCCCAGCAGCGACACGCACCATCTCCCAGCACCAACACACACCATTTCCCAGCACTGACACACACTGTCTCCCAGCACGGACACACACTGTCTCCCAGCACGGACACACACCATCTCCCAGCACCAACACACACCATTTCCCAGCACTGACACGCACCGTCTCCCAGCACGGACACACACCGTCTCCCAGCACGGACACACACCGTCTCCCAAAACAGACAAGCCCTGTCTAACAACAGACACAAACTGTCTCCTAGCACAAACACAAACCATCTCCCAGCACGGACATTCACCGTCTCCCAACACCGACACACACAGTCTCCCAGCACCGACACACACCGTCTCCCAGCAGCGTACACACCGTCTGCCAGCAGCGCACACACCATCTGCCAGCATCGAAACACACCGTCTCCCAGCACGTTCACACACTGTCTCCCAGCACTGACACTCAACGTCTCCCAGCACGGACACACAACGTCTCCCAGCACGGACACACACCGTCTCCCAGAACGGACACACACCGTCTCCCAGAACCGACACACACAGTCTCCCAGCAGCGATACACACCGTCTCCCAGCAGCGACACTCACCATCTCCCAGCACTGACACTACACCATCTCCCAGCAGCGATACGCACCATCTCCCAGCACCGACACACACAATTTCCCAGCACTGACACGCACTGTCTCCCAGCACGGACACACACCGTCTCCCAGTACGGACACACACCGTCTCCCAGCACGGACACACACCGTCTCCCAAAACAGACAAGCCCTGTCTAACAACAGACACAAACTGTCTCCTAGCACAAACACAAACCATCTCCCAGCACGGACATTCACCGTCTCCCAACACCGACACACACAGTCTCCCAGCACCGACATACACAGTCTCCCAACACCGACACACACCGTGTCCCAGCACGGACACTCACCGTCTCCCAGCACGGACACTACACCGTCTCCCAGCAGCGACACGCACCATCTCCCAGCACCAACACACACCATTTCCCAGCACTGACACACACTGTCTCCCAGCACGGACACACACTGTCTCCCAGCACGGACACACACCATCTCCCAGCACCAACACACACAATTTCCCAGCACTGACACGCACCGTCTCCCAGCACGGACACACACCGTCTCCCAGCACGGACACACACCGTCTCCCAAAACAGACAAGCCCTGTCTAACAACAGACACAAACTGTCTCCTAGCACAAACACAAACCATCTCCCAGCACGGACACACACCGTCTCCCAACACCGACACACACCGTCTCCCAGCACCGACACACACCGTCTCCCAGCAGCGTACACACCGTCTGCCAGCAGCGCACACACCATCTGCCAGCATCGAAACACACCGTCTCCCAGCACGTTCACACACTGTCTCCCAGCACTGACACTCAACGTCTCCCAGCACGGACACACAACGTCTCCCAGCACGGACACACACCGTCTCCCAGAACCGACACACAAAGTCTCCCAGCAGCGATACACACCGTCTCCCAGCAGCGACACTCACCATCTCCCAGCACTGACACTACACCATCTCCCAGCAGCGATACGCACCATCTCCCAGCACCGACACACACAATTTCCCAGCACTGACACGCACTGTCTCCCAGCACGGACACACACCGTCTCCCAGCACGGACACACACCGTCTCCCAGCACGGACACACACCGTCTCCCAAAACAGACAAGCCCTGTCTAACAACAGACACAAACTGTCTCCTAGCACAAACACAAACCATCTCCCAGCACAGACACACACCGTCGCCCAGCACCGACGCACACAGTCTCCCAACACGGACATTAACCGTCTCCCAGCACCGACACACACCGTTTCCCAGCACCGACGCACACAGTCTCCCAGCACGGACACTCACCGTCTCCCAACACCGACACACACCGTCTCCCAGCACCGACACACACCGTCTCCCAGCACGGACACAACACCGTCTCCCAGCAGCGACACGCCCCATCTCCCAGCACCGACACACACCGTCTCCCAGCAGCAACACACACCGTCTCCAGGCACGGATACACAGCGTCTCCAAGCACAGTCACACAGTGTCTCCCAGCACGGTCACACAGCGTCTACCAGCACGGACACACAACACTCCCAGCACGGACACACACCGTCTCCCAGCACGGACACACACCGTCTCCCAGCACGGACACACACTGTCTCCCAAAACAGACACACACCGTCTCACACCGTCTCACAGAACCGACACACATCGTCTCCCAGCAGCGACAAACACCGTCTCCAGGCACGGATACACAGCGTCTCCAAGCACAGTCACACAGTGTCTCCCAGCACGATCACACAGCGTCTCCCAGCACGGACACACACCGTCTCCCAGCACCGACGCACACAGTCTCCCAGCACGGACACTCACTGTCTCCCAGCACCGACACACACCGTCTCCCAGCACCGACACACACCGTCTCCCAGCACAGAATCAACACCGTCTCCCAGCAGCGACACGCCCCATCTCCCAGCACCGACACACACCGTCTCCCAGCAGCAACACACACCGTCTCCAGGCACGGATACACAGCGTCTCCAAGCACAGTCACACAGTGTCTCCCAGCACGGTCACACAGCGTCTCCCAGCACGGACACACACCGTCTCCCAGCACGGACACACACCGTCTCCCAGCACGGACACACACCGTCTCCCAGCACGGACACACACTGTCTCCCAAAACAGACACACACCGTCTCACACCGTCTCCCAGAACCGACACACATCCTCTCCCAGCAGCGACACACACCGTCTCCAGGCACGGATACACAGCGTCTCCAAGCACAGTCACACAGTGTCTCCCAGCACGATCACACAGCGTCTCCCAGCACGGACACACACCGTCTCCCAGCACCGACACACACCGTCTCCCAGCACGGACACTCACCGTCTCCCAACACCGACACACACCGTCTCCCAGCACCGACACACACCATCTCCCAGCACGGACACAACACCGTCTCCCAGCAGCGACACGCCCCATCTCCCAGCACCGACACACACCGTCTCCCAGCAGCAACACACACCGTCTCCAGGCACGGATACACAGCGTCTCCAAGCACAGTCACACAGTGTCTCCCAGCACGGTCACACAGCGTCTCCCAGCACGGACACACAACACTCCCAGCACGGACACACACCGTCTCCCAGCACGGACACACACCGTCTCCCAGCACGGACACACACTGTCTCCCAAAACAGACACACACCGTCTCCCAGCACCGACACACACACCGTCTCCCAGCACCGACACACACCGTCTCCCAGCAGCGACACACACCGTCTCCAGGCACGGACACACACCGTCTCCCAGCACGGACACACACCGTCTCCCAGCACCGACACACACAGTCTCCCAGAACCAACACACACAGTCTCCCAGCAGCGACACACACCGTCTCCCAGCACGGACACTCGCTGTCTCCCAGCACGGTCACTCGCCGTCTCCCAGCACGGACACTCGCCGTCTCCCAGCACGGACACATACCGTCGCCCAGCACCGACACACACCGTCTCCCAGCACCGACACTACACCGTCTCCCAACACCGACACACACCGTCTCCCAGCACCGACACACACCATTTCCCAGCACTGACACGCTCTGTCTCCCAGCACGGACACACACTGTCTCCCAGCACGGACACACACCGTCTCCCAGCACCAACACACACCATTTCCCAGCACTGACACGCACCGTCTCCCAGCACGGACACACACCGTCTCCCAGCACGGACACACACCGTCTCCCAGCACGGACACACACCGTCTCCCAAAACAGACAAGCCCTGTCTAACAACAGACACAAACTGTCTCCTAGCACAAACACAAACCATCTCCCAGCACAGACACACACCGTCGCCCAGCACCGACACACTCACCGTCTCCCAGCACCGACACACACCGTCTCCCAGCACTGACACACACAGTCTCCCAGCACGGACACTCACCGTCTCCCAACACCGACACACACCGTCTCCCAGCACCAACACACACCGTCTCCCAGCACGGACACACACATTCTCCCAGCACCGACACACACCGTCTCCCAGCACGGACACTCACCGTCTCCCAGCACCGACACACACCGTCTCCCAGCACGGACACACACCGTCTCCCAGCACGGACACACACCGTCTCCCAGCACGGACACACACCGTCTCCCAGCACGGACACACACCGTCTCCCAAAACAGACAAGCCCTGTCTAACAACAGACACAAACTGTCTCCTAGCACAAACACAAACCATCTCCCAGCACAGACACACACCGTCGCCCAGCACCGACGCACACAGTCTCCCAGCACGGACATTCACCGTCTCGCAGCACAGACACACAGCGTTTCCCAGCATTCACACTGTGTCTCCCAGGACGGACACACACCGTCTCCCAAAACAGACAAGCCCTGTCTAACAACAGACACAAACTGTCTCCTAGCACAAACACAAAACATCTCCCAGCACAGACACACACCGTCGTCCAGCACCGACACACTCACTGTCTCCCAGCACCGACGCACACAGTCTCCCAGCACGGACACTCACCATCTCCCAACACCGACACACACCGTCTCCCAGCACCGACACACACCGTCTCCCAGCAGCGTACACACCGTCTGCCAGCAGCGCACACACCATCTGCCAGCATCGAAACACACCGTCTCCCAGCACGTTCACACACTGTCTCCCAGCACTGACACTCAACGTCTCCCAGCACGGACACACAACGTCTCCCAGCACGGACACACACCGTCTCCCAGAACGGACACACACCGTCTCCCAGAACCGACACACACAGTCTCCCAGCAGCGACACACACCGTCTCCCAGCAGCGACACTCACCATCTCCCAGCACAGACACTACACCATCTCCCAGCAGCGACACGCACCATCTCCCAGCACCGACACACACCATTTCCCAGCACTGACATGCACTGTCTCCCAGCACGGACACACACCGTCTCCCAGCACGGACACACACCGTCTCCCAGCACGGACACACACCGTCTCCCAAAACAGACAAGCCCTGTCTAACAACAGACACAAATTGTCTCCCAGCACAAACACAAACCATCTCCCAGCACAGACAGACACCGTCGCCCAGCACCAACACACTCACCGTCTCCCAGCACCGACGCACACAGTCTCCCAACACGGACATTAACCGTCTCCCAGCACCGACACACACCGTTTCCCAGCACCGACGCACACAGTCTCCCAGCACGGACACTCACCGTCTCCCAACACCGACACACACCGTCTCCCAGCACCGACACACACCGTCTCCCAGCACGGACACAACACCGTCTCCCAGCAGCGAC